>NC_134106.1:115771740-116024238 GCF_040939455.1 Microcebus murinus | reverse complement strand
TTTTTTTTTGCCTCTGGTTCTGTCGCGTTTCTGGGAGTGCGGGGGCGGCCCGGGGTGGGGGTGACCCCCACCCTCAGCGCCCGCCGCGGTGCCTGGCGCCCCAGCCCGCGCCGTTGGGCCTCCTCTTGTCCCGAGCCGTGACACCGCCGCCACGCGGCAGCATGCGTGGCTTCTGGACAGTCAGGTCTCAGACCAAAGGTCTGCTCTGTGGGAGCCGACACGCTGGAGGAAACCTTGAGAGTCTGAGAGGGGAGGGAGTTCCAGAAGAAGGCCAGGATGTCATTTTGAGGGAGTATGTGACCAGAACTCCTCCCGTTGCTTTTGGGGTTCTATGGGCTACACGTAGGAATCTTTGGTGGTGGCACCTGATGTTCGGGGATCCGGAGTCACACCCAGACCTGCTCCACAGGCCTCCTTTTACTTTTCTCTTCGGATTCATTTTTTTTTTTTTTTTTTTTGAGACAGAGTCTCGGTTTGTTGCCCAGGCTAGAGTGAGTGCCGTGGCGTCAGCCTAGCTCACAGCAACTTCAAACTCCTGGGCTCGAGTGATCCTTCTGCCTCAGCCTCCAGGGTAGCTGGGACTGCAGGCATGCGCCACCATGCCCCGCTAATTTTTTATATATATATCAGTTGGCCAATTAATTTCTTTCTATTTATAGTAGAGACGGGGTCTCGCTCTTGCTCAGGCTGGTTTTGAACTCCTGACCTTGAGCAATCCGCCCGCCTCGGCCTCCCAAGAGCTAGGATTACAGGCGTGAGCCACAGCGCCCGGCCGGATTCATTATTTTTAAAAAGTGTCTCTTATCTCTATTATTGCATTTTCTTTTCTCTCTCTTTTCAAGCAGATGATGGGAGTCCAAGTATTAAGGTGACATGTGTTGCCCGTGCCCCCCTCCCCCCCCCCCGTGTTCTTATTCATTTACCTCTCATGTTGTTCCAGCATATTGTGGGGGCACCAATGTTAAGGTCGGGTGCGTTGCCCTCTCCCAGCCTCCCCCCTCGGGTCAGAGCTTCAAGTGCGCCCATCCCCCAGTCGGTGCGTACCCACCCCATTCCTAATGGATGTGTATGCCCATCCCCTCCCCCCACCCGCCCGACACCCACCCGAAGAAGGTGATTCCTCTGTGTCCACTTAGGTGTCCATCGGTTCGTACCCATTTGCTGGTGAGCGCGAGCACGTGGTGCTCGTGTGTCCATTCTTGGGATACTTGGCTTACTGGAACGGGTTCCAGCTCTGGCCAGGAGAACCACGAGAGGTGCCCCCTCACCGCTGCTCCTCATAGCCGAATAGCACTCCGTGGTGTCCACGCGCCACATTTTATTTACCCACTCGTGGGTCGATGGGCACTCGGGTGGCTTCCAGGTCTTTGCGATTGTGACTTGTGCCCTGACACTAACCCTAACCCTTACCCAGCCCGTCTCCTCCACGGCCCCTGCCTGACTGACTCCTTCCCGCCCGGCCTATCACCTGTCACCGTCCTCTGCCCCTGCCTGACACGCTCGTCCCCGCCCGGGCCGTCACCGTCCTCGGCCCCTGCCTGACGGGGCTCCTCCGTCGCCTGGGCCTTCCAAGGGCTTGGTGTGGACGCTGGTTCCAGGACGCCCTCCCAGGAACCCGGTAGCAGGGCGGCCGCAGCGTCTCGTGCAACCCAACCGTCCGCCGGCTGGCCGCCGTCGCTAAGTGGCCTGCGGGGGACGTGCTCCCGCTGTGCCGTGGGGGCCCAGCCTGGTGTCTTCTCTGAGGCCCCGCGGCTGCCGCTCCCCGCAAGGGGATAGCCGCGGAGGTGGGGACCGCCTCCTCATGGGGACGTATACCCAGCTCTCCACGTCGGATTCCGGGGCTCTCTGTCCTGCCAGAAGGCCCAGCTGGCCTGCGGGTCCTTAGAGTGGCAAAAACATCCGAAAACTGAGATTGAGGGTCCGGTGGGTGTCTGCACTTTTGTGCTGGGCACCCCAGGGAGGCCCGGGGGCTGGCTGGACAACGTGGTCTGCTGGGCTGGGGGGGGGGGTTTGGAGGAGCAACTGATGCCCTTTGCACTTTGGGTAGCAAGTGTCTGAGGTGTCTCTGGGCCCTGTGCCATGTGGGGGCGGGGGCGGGGGCGGGGTGGGAGGAGGAGGAGGAGGAGGAGGAGGAGGAGGTGGGAAGGGCCGTGGCCTGCAGTGGTGTTCCCCGGGGTGGCACAGCATGTGGCTTCTTCCACAGGCTGCTTGGCCTGGGCTCCCTGCACCTGGGCCTTTGGAGGACTGGCCCTGTGCTTGCCAACACTTCCTGCAGGGACCCAGAGCTGGGAGGTTGCATCTCTCAGCCCTGGGTCGGGCAGAGCCCCAGCGGGCCATGCCCACAACCTCTCTCAGCAGGGGTCCCCCAGAAGGCTCCTTTGGGACCAGGATTCTCTTGCGGGTGACTCTTTAAGGTCTGGCCCCTGGATGGAGGGGCACCAGGAGTAGAGGAGCAGGAAGGGGAAGGGGGTGGCCATGCGAGGGGACACTTTCAGGCCAAGTCCCAGCTTCAGTCTGATCCTCCTGGGAACCCCGGGGTGGACATCACACCTCCTGGTTGCCCCGCTCTGAGACAAGGAGCCGGGCTTCGCATTCCCACAGCAGCCAGTCGTGGGCTGAGGACACCTGGGGCGTTGGGAACTCCCTGGCTTCTCCTTGGCTTAACATCTGGAGCTGCTTGTGAATTGTGCCGCCACACACACCCGAGTGCAGGTGTCTTCTGCACAGACTGCGGGCCTCGCTCTTCTGAGTGCCGCTAGCTCGCGACCCACCCACGGGTGAACCTGGTCAGGGTACTTTCTCTCAGGGGCAGACTCTGATCCGGGCGGGCTACCGGTGTCTCTGTTTGCTCCTTTCTTTCTTCCACTTCGGGAAAGGCTTCCTTACTGGGTGTGGAAATCTCCTATGCCTTTCCTCGCCTATTCTGTCAGCTCTAAAATTCTCTTTCGGTTGCCACCCTCACAGATGGATTAGGAAACTCTTTGCGGTGCACTCATTAGTGAAATGACCTCAATGACGCTGGAATCCAATATCTAATGGCCGATTTTTAGCGAGTCCACACGCCAGGGTGGTTGGGGTCCAGTGCAGCCCCGGCCAGGCCCAGGCCCCTTGGACTGGGCCACAGGAGGACACAGAGGAGGGTCCCGGCCCCCACGGTAGCGGTGCGGGCAGTTCTCCAAGGGCTTGGGTGTTTTCCAGAGGGAGGAGATGGAGGGGACTGATTTCTTCAGCGCCCCACAAACCACGCCACCCCACCCAACCCCACCCATGGGACACATCCCGAGAGAGAGAGACGCCCCATACACTGGCTCCCCTCCCCCGTGCGCTGTGCCCCAGCCCTGGCCCGGGGGAATAGGCGGCCGCCGGGCCACAGGGTGGGGGGCGCAGCTGAAAGGGGTTGTGGGGGAGGGCCGCCCCTGGCTGGGGTCAAAGGGCGAGCGCCCCGCCCCTCCCGCCCGTGCGCAGTCTGCGGCCCCGGCGCGCTGGGGGTGGGGGGCGGGGAGGTGAAGGAGGCCAGGCGAGGAGAGGAGGGGGGCTTGAAGGTCTCCACCTGGGCGGGTCCAGCCGTGGAGGCGCATCTTGTGTGAGTGTGAGTGAGTGAGTGAGTGTGAGTGTGAGTGTGTGTGTGTACAGAGACAGCCCCCAACCCCGGCCCGCCGCTCCCTGCCCGCCCCGCCTGTCACCCCCCGTCCCTCGGAGCCCGCGGGACCCGGCCGGCGAACTCAACAGGCCCGACCCGGCGCGGGGCCTGGGGCGGGAGGAGGCGGCGGGGAAGCGCAGAGAGGCTCGGCTTCTTGAGCGGGGCAGGGGCGCCCTCCGCCGTCCACGGCCACACCACCCCGAACGCGCCCGATCCCGTCTGGTCTCGGAAGCTAAGCAGGGTCGGGCCTGGTTAGAACTTGGATGGGAGACCGCCCGGGAATACCGGGTGCCGTAGGCTTCTTCTTTTTTTTTTTTGCCTCTGGTTCTGTCGCGTTTCTGGGAGTGCGGGGGCGGCCCGGGGTGGGGGTGACCCCCACCCTCAGCGCCCGCCGCGGTGCCTGGCGCCCCAGCCCGCGCCGTTGGGCCTCCTCTTGTCCCGAGCCGTGACACCGCCGCCACGCGGCAGCATGCGTGGCTTCTGGACAGTCAGGTCTCAGACCAAAGGTCTGCTCTGTGGGAGCCGACACGCTGGAGGAAACCTTGAGAGTCTGAGAGGGGAGGGAGTTCCAGAAGAAGGCCAGGATGTCATTTTGAGGGAGTATGTGACCAGAACTCCTCCCGTTGCTTTTGGGGTTCTATGGGCTACACGTAGGAATCTTTGGTGGTGGCACCTGATGTTCGGGGATCCGGAGTCACACCCAGACCTGCTCCACAGGCCTCCTTTTACTTTTCTCTTCGGATTCATTTTTTTTTTTTTTTTTTTGAGACAGAGTCTCGGTTTGTTGCCCAGGCTAGAGTGAGTGCCGTGGCGTCAGCCTAGCTCACAGCAACTTCAAACTCCTGGGCTCGAGTGATCCTTCTGCCTCAGCCTCCAGGGTAGCTGGGACTGCAGGCATGCGCCACCATGCCCCGCTAATTTTTTATATATATATCAGTTGGCCAATTAATTTCTTTCTATTTATAGTAGAGACGGGGTCTCGCTCTTGCTCAGGCTGGTTTTGAACTCCTGACCTTGAGCAATCCGCCCGCCTCGGCCTCCCAAGAGCTAGGATTACAGGCGTGAGCCACAGCGCCCGGCCGGATTCATTATTTTTAAAAAGTGTCTCTTATCTCTATTATTGCATTTTCTTTTCTCTCTCTTTTCAAGCAGATGATGGGAGTCCAAGTATTAAGGTGACATGTGTTGCCCGTGCCCCCCTCCCCCCCCCCCGTGTTCTTATTCATTTACCTCTCATGTTGTTCCAGCATATTGTGGGGGCACCAATGTTAAGGTCGGGTGCGTTGCCCTCTCCCAGCCTCCCCCCTCGGGTCAGAGCTTCAAGTGCGCCCATCCCCCAGTCGGTGCGTACCCACCCCATTCCTAATGGATGTGTATGCCCATCCCCTCCCCCCACCCGCCCGACACCCACCCGAAGAAGGTGATTCCTCTGTGTCCACTTAGGTGTCCATCGGTTCGTACCCATTTGCTGGTGAGCGCGAGCACGTGGTGCTCGTGTGTCCATTCTTGGGATACTTGGCTTACTGGAACGGGTTCCAGCTCTGGCCAGGAGAACCACGAGAGGTGCCCCCTCACCGCTGCTCCTCATAGCCGAATAGCACTCCGTGGTGTCCACGCGCCACATTTTATTTACCCACTCGTGGGTCGATGGGCACTCGGGTGGCTTCCAGGTCTTTGCGATTGTGACTTGTGCCCTGACACTAACCCTAACCCTTACCCAGCCCGTCTCCTCCACGGCCCCTGCCTGACTGACTCCTTCCCGCCCGGCCTATCACCTGTCACCGTCCTCTGCCCCTGCCTGACACGCTCGTCCCCGCCCGGGCCGTCACCGTCCTCGGCCCCTGCCTGACGGGGCTCCTCCGTCGCCTGGGCCTTCCAAGGGCTTGGTGTGGACGCTGGTTCCAGGACGCCCTCCCAGGAACCCGGTAGCAGGGCGGCCGCAGCGTCTCGTGCAACCCAACCGTCCGCCGGCTGGCCGCCGTCGCTAAGTGGCCTGCGGGGGACGTGCTCCCGCTGTGCCGTGGGGGCCCAGCCTGGTGTCTTCTCTGAGGCCCCGCGGCTGCCGCTCCCCGCAAGGGGATAGCCGCGGAGGTGGGGACCGCCTCCTCATGGGGACGTATACCCAGCTCTCCACGTCGGATTCCGGGGCTCTCTGTCCTGCCAGAAGGCCCAGCTGGCCTGCGGGTCCTTAGAGTGGCAAAAACATCCGAAAACTGAGATTGAGGGTCCGGTGGGTGTCTGCACTTTTGTGCTGGGCACCCCAGGGAGGCCCGGGGGCTGGCTGGACAACGTGGTCTGCTGGGCTGGGGGGGGGGGTTTGGAGGAGCAACTGATGCCCTTTGCACTTTGGGTAGCAAGTGTCTGAGGTGTCTCTGGGCCCTGTGCCATGTGGGGGCGGGGGCGGGGGCGGGGTGGGAGGAGGAGGAGGAGGAGGAGGAGGAGGAGGTGGGAAGGGCCGTGGCCTGCAGTGGTGTTCCCCGGGGTGGCACAGCATGTGGCTTCTTCCACAGGCTGCTTGGCCTGGGCTCCCTGCACCTGGGCCTTTGGAGGACTGGCCCTGTGCTTGCCAACACTTCCTGCAGGGACCCAGAGCTGGGAGGTTGCATCTCTCAGCCCTGGGTCGGGCAGAGCCCCAGCGGGCCATGCCCACAACCTCTCTCAGCAGGGGTCCCCCAGAAGGCTCCTTTGGGACCAGGATTCTCTTGCGGGTGACTCTTTAAGGTCTGGCCCCTGGATGGAGGGGCACCAGGAGTAGAGGAGCAGGAAGGGGAAGGGGGTGGCCATGCGAGGGGACACTTTCAGGCCAAGTCCCAGCTTCAGTCTGATCCTCCTGGGAACCCCGGGGTGGACATCACACCTCCTGGTTGCCCCGCTCTGAGACAAGGAGCCGGGCTTCGCATTCCCACAGCAGCCAGTCGTGGGCTGAGGACACCTGGGGCGTTGGGAACTCCCTGGCTTCTCCTTGGCTTAACATCTGGAGCTGCTTGTGAATTGTGCCGCCACACACACCCGAGTGCAGGTGTCTTCTGCACAGACTGCGGGCCTCGCTCTTCTGAGTGCCGCTAGCTCGCGACCCACCCACGGGTGAACCTGGTCAGGGTACTTTCTCTCAGGGGCAGACTCTGATCCGGGCGGGCTACCGGTGTCTCTGTTTGCTCCTTTCTTTCTTCCACTTCGGGAAAGGCTTCCTTACTGGGTGTGGAAATCTCCTATGCCTTTCCTCGCCTATTCTGTCAGCTCTAAAATTCTCTTTCGGTTGCCACCCTCACAGATGGATTAGGAAACTCTTTGCGGTGCACTCATTAGTGAAATGACCTCAATGACGCTGGAATCCAATATCTAATGGCCGATTTTTAGCGAGTCCACACGCCAGGGTGGTTGGGGTCCAGTGCAGCCCCGGCCAGGCCCAGGCCCCTTGGACTGGGCCACAGGAGGACACAGAGGAGGGTCCCGGCCCCCACGGTAGCGGTGCGGGCAGTTCTCCAAGGGCTTGGGTGTTTTCCAGAGGGAGGAGATGGAGGGGACTGATTTCTTCAGCGCCCCACAAACCACACCACCCCACCCATGGGACACATCCCGAGAGAGAGAGACGCCCCATACACTGGCTCCCCTCCCCCGTGCGCTGTGCCCCAGCCCTGGCCCGGGGGAATAGGCGGCCGCCGGGCCACAGGGTGGGGGGCGCAGCTGAAAGGGGTTGTGGGGGAGGGCCGCCCCTGGCTGGGGTCAAAGGGCGAGCGCCCCGCCCCTCCCGCCCGTGCGCAGTCTGCGGCCCCGGCGCGCTGGGGGTGGGGGGCGGGGAGGTGAAGGAGGCCAGGCGAGGAGAGGAGGGGGGCTTGAAGGTCTCCACCTTGGCGGGTCCAGCCGTGGAGGCGCATCTTGTGTGAGTGTGAGTGAGTGAGTGAGTGTGAGTGTGAGTGTGTGTGTGTACAGAGACAGCCCCCAACCCCGGCCCGCCGCTCCCTGCCCGCCCCGCCTGTCACCCCCCGTCCCTCGGAGCCCGCGGGACCCGGCCGGCGAACTCAACAGGCCCGACCCGGCGCGGGGCCTGGGGCGGGAGGAGGCGGCGGGGAAGCGCAGAGAGGCTCGGCTTCTTGAGCGGGGCAGGGGCGCCCTCCGCCGTCCACGGCCACACCACCCCGAACGCGCCCGATCCCGTCTGGTCTCGGAAGCTAAGCAGGGTCGGGCCTGGTTAGAACTTGGATGGGAGACCGCCCGGTGTATACCGGGTGCCGTAGGCTTCTTCTTTTCTTTTTTTGCCTCTGGTTCTGTCGCGTTTCTGGGAGTGCGGGGGCGGCCCGGGGTGGGGGTGACCCCCACCCTCAGCGCCCGCCGCGGTGCCTGGCGCCCCAGCCCGCGCCGTTGGGCCTCCTCTTGTCCCGAGCCGTGACACCGCCGCCACGCGGCAGCATGCGTGGCTTCTGGACAGTCAGGTCTCAGACCAAAGGTCTGCTCTGTGGGAGCCGACACGCTGGAGGAAACCTTGAGAGTCTGAGAGGGGAGGGAGTTCCAGAAGAAGGCCAGGATGTCATTTTGAGGGAGTATGTGACCAGAACTCCTCCCGTTGCTTTTGGGGTTCTATGGGCTACACGTAGGAATCTTTGGTGGTGGCACCTGATGTTCGGGGATCCGGAGTCACACCCAGACCTGCTCCACAGGCCTCCTTTTACTTTTCTCTTCGGATTCATTTTTTTTTTTTTTTTTTTTGAGACAGAGTCTCGGTTTGTTGCCCAGGCTAGAGTGAGTGCCGTGGCGTCAGCCTAGCTCACAGCAACTTCAAACTCCTGGGCTCGAGTGATCCTTCTGCCTCAGCCTCCAGGGTAGCTGGGACTGCAGGCATGCGCCACCATGCCCCGCTAATTTTTTATATATATATCAGTTGGCCAATTAATTTCTTTCTATTTATAGTAGAGACGGGGTCTCGCTCTTGCTCAGGCTGGTTTTGAACTCCTGACCTTGAGCAATCCGCCCGCCTCGGCCTCCCAAGAGCTAGGATTACAGGCGTGAGCCACAGCGCCCGGCCGGATTCATTATTTTTAAAAAGTGTCTCTTATCTCTATTATTGCATTTTCTTTTCTCTCTCTTTTCAAGCAGATGATGGGAGTCCAAGTATTAAGGTGACATGTGTTGCCCGTGCCCCCCTCCCCCCCCCCCGTGTTCTTATTCATTTACCTCTCATGTTGTTCCAGCATATTGTGGGGGCACCAATGTTAAGGTCGGGTGCGTTGCCCTCTCCCAGCCTCCCCCCTCGGGTCAGAGCTTCAAGTGCGCCCATCCCCCAGTCGGTGCGTACCCACCCCATTCCTAATGGATGTGTATGCCCATCCCCTCCCCCCACCCGCCCGACACCCACCCGAAGAAGGTGATTCCTCTGTGTCCACTTAGGTGTCCATCGGTTCGTACCCATTTGCTGGTGAGCGCGAGCACGTGGTGCTCGTGTGTCCATTCTTGGGATACTTGGCTTACTGGAACGGGTTCCAGCTCTGGCCAGGAGAACCACGAGAGGTGCCCCCTCACCGCTGCTCCTCATAGCCGAATAGCACTCCGTGGTGTCCACGCGCCACATTTTATTTACCCACTCGTGGGTCGATGGGCACTCGGGTGGCTTCCAGGTCTTTGCGATTGTGACTTGTGCCCTGACACTAACCCTAACCCTTACCCAGCCCGTCTCCTCCACGGCCCCTGCCTGACTGACTCCTTCCCGCCCGGCCTATCACCTGTCACCGTCCTCTGCCCCTGCCTGACACGCTCGTCCCCGCCCGGGCCGTCACCGTCCTCGGCCCCTGCCTGACGGGGCTCCTCCGTCGCCTGGGCCTTCCAAGGGCTTGGTGTGGACGCTGGTTCCAGGACGCCCTCCCAGGAACCCGGTAGCAGGGCGGCCGCAGCGTCTCGTGCAACCCAACCGTCCGCCGGCTGGCCGCCGTCGCTAAGTGGCCTGCGGGGGACGTGCTCCCGCTGTGCCGTGGGGGCCCAGCCTGGTGTCTTCTCTGAGGCCCCGCGGCTGCCGCTCCCCGCAAGGGGATAGCCGCGGAGGTGGGGACCGCCTCCTCATGGGGACGTATACCCAGCTCTCCACGTCGGATTCCGGGGCTCTCTGTCCTGCCAGAAGGCCCAGCTGGCCTGCGGGTCCTTAGAGTGGCAAAAACATCCGAAAACTGAGATTGAGGGTCCGGTGGGTGTCTGCACTTTTGTGCTGGGCACCCCAGGGAGGCCCGGGGGCTGGCTGGACAACGTGGTCTGCTGGGCTGGGGGGGGGGGTTTGGAGGAGCAACTGATGCCCTTTGCACTTTGGGTAGCAAGTGTCTGAGGTGTCTCTGGGCCCTGTGCCATGTGGGGGCGGGGGCGGGGGCGGGGTGGGAGGAGGAGGAGGAGGAGGAGGAGGAGGAGGTGGGAAGGGCCGTGGCCTGCAGTGGTGTTCCCCGGGGTGGCACAGCATGTGGCTTCTTCCACAGGCTGCTTGGCCTGGGCTCCCTGCACCTGGGCCTTTGGAGGACTGGCCCTGTGCTTGCCAACACTTCCTGCAGGGACCCAGAGCTGGGAGGTTGCATCTCTCAGCCCTGGGTCGGGCAGAGCCCCAGCGGGCCATGCCCACAACCTCTCTCAGCAGGGGTCCCCCAGAAGGCTCCTTTGGGACCAGGATTCTCTTGCGGGTGACTCTTTAAGGTCTGGCCCCTGGATGGAGGGGCACCAGGAGTAGAGGAGCAGGAAGGGGAAGGGGGTGGCCATGCGAGGGGACACTTTCAGGCCAAGTCCCAGCTTCAGTCTGATCCTCCTGGGAACCCCGGGGTGGACATCACACCTCCTGGTTGCCCCGCTCTGAGACAAGGAGCCGGGCTTCGCATTCCCACAGCAGCCAGTCGTGGGCTGAGGACACCTGGGGCGTTGGGAACTCCCTGGCTTCTCCTTGGCTTAACATCTGGAGCTGCTTGTGAATTGTGCCGCCACACACACCCGAGTGCAGGTGTCTTCTGCACAGACTGCGGGCCTCGCTCTTCTGAGTGCCGCTAGCTCGCGACCCACCCACGGGTGAACCTGGTCAGGGTACTTTCTCTCAGGGGCAGACTCTGATCCGGGCGGGCTACCGGTGTCTCTGTTTGCTCCTTTCTTTCTTCCACTTCGGGAAAGGCTTCCTTACTGGGTGTGGAAATCTCCTATGCCTTTCCTCGCCTATTCTGTCAGCTCTAAAATTCTCTTTCGGTTGCCACCCTCACAGATGGATTAGGAAACTCTTTGCGGTGCACTCATTAGTGAAATGACCTCAATGACGCTGGAATCCAATATCTAATGGCCGATTTTTAGCGAGTCCACACGCCAGGGTGGTTGGGGTCCAGTGCAGCCCCGGCCAGGCCCAGGCCCCTTGGACTGGGCCACAGGAGGACACAGAGGAGGGTCCCGGCCCCCACGGTAGCGGTGCGGGCAGTTCTCCAAGGGCTTGGGTGTTTTCCAGAGGGAGGAGATGGAGGGGACTGATTTCTTCAGCGCCCCACAAACCACACCACCCCACCCATGGGACACATCCCGAGAGAGAGAGACGCCCCATACACTGGCTCCCCTCCCCCGTGCGCTGTGCCCCAGCCCTGGCCCGGGGGAATAGGCGGCCGCCGGGCCACAGGGTGGGGGGCGCAGCTGAAAGGGGTTGTGGGGGAGGGCCGCCCCTGGCTGGGGTCAAAGGGCGAGCGCCCCGCCCCTCCCGCCCGTGCGCAGTCTGCGGCCCCGGCGCGCTGGGGGTGGGGGGCGGGGAGGTGAAGGAGGCCAGGCGAGGAGAGGAGGGGGGCTTGAAGGTCTCCACCTTGGCGGGTCCAGCCGTGGAGGCGCATCTTGTGTGAGTGTGAGTGAGTGAGTGAGTGTGAGTGTGAGTGTGTGTGTGTACAGAGACAGCCCCCAACCCCGGCCCGCCGCTCCCTGCCCGCCCCGCCTGTCACCCCCCGTCCCTCGGAGCCCGCGGGACCCGGCCGGCGAACTCAACAGGCCCGACCCGGCGCGGGGCCTGGGGCGGGAGGAGGCGGCGGGGAAGCGCAGAGAGGCTCGGCTTCTTGAGCGGGGCAGGGGCGCCCTCCGCCGTCCACGGCCACACCACCCCGAACGCGCCCGATCCCGTCTGGTCTCGGAAGCTAAGCAGGGTCGGGCCTGGTTAGAACTTGGATGGGAGACCGCCCGGTGTATACCGGGTGCCGTAGGCTTCTTCTTTTCTTTTTTTGCCTCTGGTTCTGTCGCGTTTCTGGGAGTGCGGGGGCGGCCCGGGGTGGGGGTGACCCCCACCCTCAGCGCCCGCCGCGGTGCCTGGCGCCCCAGCCCGCGCCGTTGGGCCTCCTCTTGTCCCGAGCCGTGACACCGCCGCCACGCGGCAGCATGCGTGGCTTCTGGACAGTCAGGTCTCAGACCAAAGGTCTGCTCTGTGGGAGCCGACACGCTGGAGGAAACCTTGAGAGTCTGAGAGGGGAGGGAGTTCCAGAAGAAGGCCAGGATGTCATTTTGAGGGAGTATGTGACCAGAACTCCTCCCGTTGCTTTTGGGGTTCTATGGGCTACACGTAGGAATCTTTGGTGGTGGCACCTGATGTTCGGGGATCCGGAGTCACACCCAGACCTGCTCCACAGGCCTCCTTTTACTTTTCTCTTCGGATTCATTTTTTTTTTTTTTTTTTTTGAGACAGAGTCTCGGTTTGTTGCCCAGGCTAGAGTGAGTGCCGTGGCGTCAGCCTAGCTCACAGCAACTTCAAACTCCTGGGCTCGAGTGATCCTTCTGCCTCAGCCTCCAGGGTAGCTGGGACTGCAGGCATGCGCCACCATGCCCCGCTAATTTTTTATATATATATCAGTTGGCCAATTAATTTCTTTCTATTTATAGTAGAGACGGGGTCTCGCTCTTGCTCAGGCTGGTTTTGAACTCCTGACCTTGAGCAATCCGCCCGCCTCGGCCTCCCAAGAGCTAGGATTACAGGCGTGAGCCACAGCGCCCGGCCGGATTCATTATTTTTAAAAAGTGTCTCTTATCTCTATTATTGCATTTTCTTTTCTCTCTCTTTTCAAGCAGATGATGGGAGTCCAAGTATTAAGGTGACATGTGTTGCCCGTGCCCCCCTCCCCCCCCCCCGTGTTCTTATTCATTTACCTCTCATGTTGTTCCAGCATATTGTGGGGGCACCAATGTTAAGGTCGGGTGCGTTGCCCTCTCCCAGCCTCCCCCCTCGGGTCAGAGCTTCAAGTGCGCCCATCCCCCAGTCGGTGCGTACCCACCCCATTCCTAATGGATGTGTATGCCCATCCCCTCCCCCCACCCGCCCGACACCCACCCGAAGAAGGTGATTCCTCTGTGTCCACTTAGGTGTCCATCGGTTCGTACCCATTTGCTGGTGAGCGCGAGCACGTGGTGCTCGTGTGTCCATTCTTGGGATACTTGGCTTACTGGAACGGGTTCCAGCTCTGGCCAGGAGAACCACGAGAGGTGCCCCCTCACCGCTGCTCCTCATAGCCGAATAGCACTCCGTGGTGTCCACGCGCCACATTTTATTTACCCACTCGTGGGTCGATGGGCACTCGGGTGGCTTCCAGGTCTTTGCGATTGTGACTTGTGCCCTGACACTAACCCTAACCCTTACCCAGCCCGTCTCCTCCACGGCCCCTGCCTGACTGACTCCTTCCCGCCCGGCCTATCACCTGTCACCGTCCTCTGCCCCTGCCTGACACGCTCGTCCCCGCCCGGGCCGTCACCGTCCTCGGCCCCTGCCTGACGGGGCTCCTCCGTCGCCTGGGCCTTCCAAGGGCTTGGTGTGGACGCTGGTTCCAGGACGCCCTCCCAGGAACCCGGTAGCAGGGCGGCCGCAGCGTCTCGTGCAACCCAACCGTCCGCCGGCTGGCCGCCGTCGCTAAGTGGCCTGCGGGGGACGTGCTCCCGCTGTGCCGTGGGGGCCCAGCCTGGTGTCTTCTCTGAGGCCCCGCGGCTGCCGCTCCCCGCAAGGGGATAGCCGCGGAGGTGGGGACCGCCTCCTCATGGGGACGTATACCCAGCTCTCCACGTCGGATTCCGGGGCTCTCTGTCCTGCCAGAAGGCCCAGCTGGCCTGCGGGTCCTTAGAGTGGCAAAAACATCCGAAAACTGAGATTGAGGGTCCGGTGGGTGTCTGCACTTTTGTGCTGGGCACCCCAGGGAGGCCCGGGGGCTGGCTGGACAACGTGGTCTGCTGGGCTGGGGGGGGGGGTTTGGAGGAGCAACTGATGCCCTTTGCACTTTGGGTAGCAAGTGTCTGAGGTGTCTCTGGGCCCTGTGCCATGTGGGGGCGGGGGCGGGGGCGGGGTGGGAGGAGGAGGAGGAGGAGGAGGAGGAGGAGGTGGGAAGGGCCGTGGCCTGCAGTGGTGTTCCCCGGGGTGGCACAGCATGTGGCTTCTTCCACAGGCTGCTTGGCCTGGGCTCCCTGCACCTGGGCCTTTGGAGGACTGGCCCTGTGCTTGCCAACACTTCCTGCAGGGACCCAGAGCTGGGAGGTTGCATCTCTCAGCCCTGGGTCGGGCAGAGCCCCAGCGGGCCATGCCCACAACCTCTCTCAGCAGGGGTCCCCCAGAAGGCTCCTTTGGGACCAGGATTCTCTTGCGGGTGACTCTTTAAGGTCTGGCCCCTGGATGGAGGGGCACCAGGAGTAGAGGAGCAGGAAGGGGAAGGGGGTGGCCATGCGAGGGGACACTTTCAGGCCAAGTCCCAGCTTCAGTCTGATCCTCCTGGGAACCCCGGGGTGGACATCACACCTCCTGGTTGCCCCGCTCTGAGACAAGGAGCCGGGCTTCGCATTCCCACAGCAGCCAGTCGTGGGCTGAGGACACCTGGGGCGTTGGGAACTCCCTGGCTTCTCCTTGGCTTAACATCTGGAGCTGCTTGTGAATTGTGCCGCCACACACACCCGAGTGCAGGTGTCTTCTGCACAGACTGCGGGCCTCGCTCTTCTGAGTGCCGCTAGCTCGCGACCCACCCACGGGTGAACCTGGTCAGGGTACTTTCTCTCAGGGGCAGACTCTGATCCGGGCGGGCTACCGGTGTCTCTGTTTGCTCCTTTCTTTCTTCCACTTCGGGAAAGGCTTCCTTACTGGGTGTGGAAATCTCCTATGCCTTTCCTCGCCTATTCTGTCAGCTCTAAAATTCTCTTTCGGTTGCCACCCTCACAGATGGATTAGGAAACTCTTTGCGGTGCACTCATTAGTGAAATGACCTCAATGACGCTGGAATCCAATATCTAATGGCCGATTTTTAGCGAGTCCACACGCCAGGGTGGTTGGGGTCCAGTGCAGCCCCGGCCAGGCCCAGGCCCCTTGGACTGGGCCACAGGAGGACACAGAGGAGGGTCCCGGCCCCCACGGTAGCGGTGCGGGCAGTTCTCCAAGGGCTTGGGTGTTTTCCAGAGGGAGGAGATGGAGGGGACTGATTTCTTCAGCGCCCCACAAACCACACCACCCCACCCATGGGACACATCCCGAGAGAGAGAGACGCCCCATACACTGGCTCCCCTCCCCCGTGCGCTGTGCCCCAGCCCTGGCCCGGGGGAATAGGCGGCCGCCGGGCCACAGGGTGGGGGGCGCAGCTGAAAGGGGTTGTGGGGGAGGGCCGCCCCTGGCTGGGGTCAAAGGGCGAGCGCCCCGCCCCTCCCGCCCGTGCGCAGTCTGCGGCCCCGGCGCGCTGGGGGTGGGGGGCGGGGAGGTGAAGGAGGCCAGGCGAGGAGAGGAGGGGGGCTTAGGGGGGCTTGAAGGTCTCCACCTGGGCGGGTCCAGCCGTGGAGGCGCATCTTGTGTGAGTGTGAGTGAGTGAGTGAGTGTGAGTGTGAGTGTGTGTGTGTACAGAGACAGCCCCCAACCCCGGCCCGCCGCTCCCTGCCCGCCCCGCCTGTCACCCCCCGTCCCTCGGAGCCCGCGGGACCCGGCCGGCGAACTCAACAGGCCCGACCCGGCGCGGGGCCTGGGGCGGGAGGAGGCGGCGGGGAAGCGCAGAGAGGCTCGGCTTCTTGAGCGGGGCAGGGGCGCCCTCCGCCGTCCACGGCCACACCACCCCGAACGCGCCCGATCCCGTCTGGTCTCGGAAGCTAAGCAGGGTCGGGCCTGGTTAGAACTTGGATGGGAGACCGCCCGGGAATACCGGGTGCCGTAGGCTTCTTCTTTTTTTTTTTTGCCTCTGGTTCTGTCGCGTTTCTGGGAGTGCGGGGGCGGCCCGGGGTGGGGGTGACCCCCACCCTCAGCGCCCGCCGCGGTGCCTGGCGCCCCAGCCCGCGCCGTTGGGCCTCCTCTTGTCCCGAGCCGTGACACCGCCGCCACGCGGCAGCATGCGTGGCTTCTGGACAGTCAGGTCTCAGACCAAAGGTCTGCTCTGTGGGAGCCGACACGCTGGAGGAAACCTTGAGAGTCTGAGAGGGGAGGGAGTTCCAGAAGAAGGCCAGGATGTCATTTTGAGGGAGTATGTGACCAGAACTCCTCCCGTTGCTTTTGGGGTTCTATGGGCTACACGTAGGAATCTTTGGTGGTGGCACCTGATGTTCGGGGATCCGGAGTCACACCCAGACCTGCTCCACAGGCCTCCTTTTACTTTTCTCTTCGGATTCATTTTTTTTTTTTTTTTTTTGAGACAGAGTCTCGGTTTGTTGCCCAGGCTAGAGTGAGTGCCGTGGCGTCAGCCTAGCTCACAGCAACTTCAAACTCCTGGGCTCGAGTGATCCTTCTGCCTCAGCCTCCAGGGTAGCTGGGACTGCAGGCATGCGCCACCATGCCCCGCTAATTTTTTATATATATATCAGTTGGCCAATTAATTTCTTTCTATTTATAGTAGAGACGGGGTCTCGCTCTTGCTCAGGCTGGTTTTGAACTCCTGACCTTGAGCAATCCGCCCGCCTCGGCCTCCCAAGAGCTAGGATTACAGGCGTGAGCCACAGCGCCCGGCCGGATTCATTATTTTTAAAAAGTGTCTCTTATCTCTATTATTGCATTTTCTTTTCTCTCTCTTTTCAAGCAGATGATGGGAGTCCAAGTATTAAGGTGACATGTGTTGCCCGTGCCCCCCTCCCCCCCCCCCGTGTTCTTATTCATTTACCTCTCATGTTGTTCCAGCATATTGTGGGGGCACCAATGTTAAGGTCGGGTGCGTTGCCCTCTCCCAGCCTCCCCCCTCGGGTCAGAGCTTCAAGTGCGCCCATCCCCCAGTCGGTGCGTACCCACCCCATTCCTAATGGATGTGTATGCCCATCCCCTCCCCCCACCCGCCCGACACCCACCCGAAGAAGGTGATTCCTCTGTGTCCACTTAGGTGTCCATCGGTTCGTACCCATTTGCTGGTGAGCGCGAGCACGTGGTGCTCGTGTGTCCATTCTTGGGATACTTGGCTTACTGGAACGGGTTCCAGCTCTGGCCAGGAGAACCACGAGAGGTGCCCCCTCACCGCTGCTCCTCATAGCCGAATAGCACTCCGTGGTGTCCACGCGCCACATTTTATTTACCCACTCGTGGGTCGATGGGCACTCGGGTGGCTTCCAGGTCTTTGCGATTGTGACTTGTGCCCTGACACTAACCCTAACCCTTACCCAGCCCGTCTCCTCCACGGCCCCTGCCTGACTGACTCCTTCCCGCCCGGCCTATCACCTGTCACCGTCCTCTGCCCCTGCCTGACACGCTCGTCCCCGCCCGGGCCGTCACCGTCCTCGGCCCCTGCCTGACGGGGCTCCTCCGTCGCCTGGGCCTTCCAAGGGCTTGGTGTGGACGCTGGTTCCAGGACGCCCTCCCAGGAACCCGGTAGCAGGGCGGCCGCAGCGTCTCGTGCAACCCAACCGTCCGCCGGCTGGCCGCCGTCGCTAAGTGGCCTGCGGGGGACGTGCTCCCGCTGTGCCGTGGGGGCCCAGCCTGGTGTCTTCTCTGAGGCCCCGCGGCTGCCGCTCCCCGCAAGGGGATAGCCGCGGAGGTGGGGACCGCCTCCTCATGGGGACGTATACCCAGCTCTCCACGTCGGATTCCGGGGCTCTCTGTCCTGCCAGAAGGCCCAGCTGGCCTGCGGGTCCTTAGAGTGGCAAAAACATCCGAAAACTGAGATTGAGGGTCCGGTGGGTGTCTGCACTTTTGTGCTGGGCACCCCAGGGAGGCCCGGGGGCTGGCTGGACAACGTGGTCTGCTGGGCTGGGGGGGGGGGTTTGGAGGAGCAACTGATGCCCTTTGCACTTTGGGTAGCAAGTGTCTGAGGTGTCTCTGGGCCCTGTGCCATGTGGGGGCGGGGGCGGGGGCGGGGTGGGAGGAGGAGGAGGAGGAGGAGGAGGAGGAGGTGGGAAGGGCCGTGGCCTGCAGTGGTGTTCCCCGGGGTGGCACAGCATGTGGCTTCTTCCACAGGCTGCTTGGCCTGGGCTCCCTGCACCTGGGCCTTTGGAGGACTGGCCCTGTGCTTGCCAACACTTCCTGCAGGGACCCAGAGCTGGGAGGTTGCATCTCTCAGCCCTGGGTCGGGCAGAGCCCCAGCGGGCCATGCCCACAACCTCTCTCAGCAGGGGTCCCCCAGAAGGCTCCTTTGGGACCAGGATTCTCTTGCGGGTGACTCTTTAAGGTCTGGCCCCTGGATGGAGGGGCACCAGGAGTAGAGGAGCAGGAAGGGGAAGGGGGTGGCCATGCGAGGGGACACTTTCAGGCCAAGTCCCAGCTTCAGTCTGATCCTCCTGGGAACCCCGGGGTGGACATCACACCTCCTGGTTGCCCCGCTCTGAGACAAGGAGCCGGGCTTCGCATTCCCACAGCAGCCAGTCGTGGGCTGAGGACACCTGGGGCGTTGGGAACTCCCTGGCTTCTCCTTGGCTTAACATCTGGAGCTGCTTGTGAATTGTGCCGCCACACACACCCGAGTGCAGGTGTCTTCTGCACAGACTGCGGGCCTCGCTCTTCTGAGTGCCGCTAGCTCGCGACCCACCCACGGGTGAACCTGGTCAGGGTACTTTCTCTCAGGGGCAGACTCTGATCCGGGCGGGCTACCGGTGTCTCTGTTTGCTCCTTTCTTTCTTCCACTTCGGGAAAGGCTTCCTTACTGGGTGTGGAAATCTCCTATGCCTTTCCTCGCCTATTCTGTCAGCTCTAAAATTCTCTTTCGGTTGCCACCCTCACAGATGGATTAGGAAACTCTTTGCGGTGCACTCATTAGTGAAATGACCTCAATGACGCTGGAATCCAATATCTAATGGCCGATTTTTAGCGAGTCCACACGCCAGGGTGGTTGGGGTCCAGTGCAGCCCCGGCCAGGCCCAGGCCCCTTGGACTGGGCCACAGGAGGACACAGAGGAGGGTCCCGGCCCCCACGGTAGCGGTGCGGGCAGTTCTCCAAGGGCTTGGGTGTTTTCCAGAGGGAGGAGATGGAGGGGACTGATTTCTTCAGCGCCCCACAAACCACACCACCCCACCCATGGGACACATCCCGAGAGAGAGAGACGCCCCATACACTGGCTCCCCTCCCCCGTGCGCTGTGCCCCAGCCCTGGCCCGGGGGAATAGGCGGCCGCCGGGCCACAGGGTGGGGGGCGCAGCTGAAAGGGGTTGTGGGGGAGGGCCGCCCCTGGCTGGGGTCAAAGGGCGAGCGCCCCGCCCCTCCCGCCCGTGCGCAGTCTGCGGCCCCGGCGCGCTGGGGGTGGGGGGCGGGGAGGTGAAGGAGGCCAGGCGAGGAGAGGAGGGGGGCTTGAAGGTCTCCACCTTGGCGGGTCCAGCCGTGGAGGCGCATCTTGTGTGAGTGTGAGTGAGTGAGTGAGTGTGAGTGTGAGTGTGTGTGTGTACAGAGACAGCCCCCAACCCCGGCCCGCCGCTCCCTGCCCGCCCCGCCTGTCACCCCCCGTCCCTCGGAGCCCGCGGGACCCGGCCGGCGAACTCAACAGGCCCGACCCGGCGCGGGGCCTGGGGCGGGAGGAGGCGGCGGGGAAGCGCAGAGAGGCTCGGCTTCTTGAGCGGGGCAGGGGCGCCCTCCGCCGTCCACGGCCACACCACCCCGAACGCGCCCGATCCCGTCTGGTCTCGGAAGCTAAGCAGGGTCGGGCCTGGTTAGAACTTGGATGGGAGACCGCCCGGTGTATACCGGGTGCCGTAGGCTTCTTCTTTTCTTTTTTTGCCTCTGGTTCTGTCGCGTTTCTGGGAGTGCGGGGGCGGCCCGGGGTGGGGGTGACCCCCACCCTCAGCGCCCGCCGCGGTGCCTGGCGCCCCAGCCCGCGCCGTTGGGCCTCCTCTTGTCCCGAGCCGTGACACCGCCGCCACGCGGCAGCATGCGTGGCTTCTGGACAGTCAGGTCTCAGACCAAAGGTCTGCTCTGTGGGAGCCGACACGCTGGAGGAAACCTTGAGAGTCTGAGAGGGGAGGGAGTTCCAGAAGAAGGCCAGGATGTCATTTTGAGGGAGTATGTGACCAGAACTCCTCCCGTTGCTTTTGGGGTTCTATGGGCTACACGTAGGAATCTTTGGTGGTGGCACCTGATGTTCGGGGATCCGGAGTCACACCCAGACCTGCTCCACAGGCCTCCTTTTACTTTTCTCTTCGGATTCATTTTTTTTTTTTTTTTTTTGAGACAGAGTCTCGGTTTGTTGCCCAGGCTAGAGTGAGTGCCGTGGCGTCAGCCTAGCTCACAGCAACTTCAAACTCCTGGGCTCGAGTGATCCTTCTGCCTCAGCCTCCAGGGTAGCTGGGACTGCAGGCATGCGCCACCATGCCCCGCTAATTTTTTATATATATATCAGTTGGCCAATTAATTTCTTTCTATTTATAGTAGAGACGGGGTCTCGCTCTTGCTCAGGCTGGTTTTGAACTCCTGACCTTGAGCAATCCGCCCGCCTCGGCCTCCCAAGAGCTAGGATTACAGGCGTGAGCCACAGCGCCCGGCCGGATTCATTATTTTTAAAAAGTGTCTCTTATCTCTATTATTGCATTTTCTTTTCTCTCTCTTTTCAAGCAGATGATGGGAGTCCAAGTATTAAGGTGACATGTGTTGCCCGTGCCCCCCTCCCCCCCCCCCGTGTTCTTATTCATTTACCTCTCATGTTGTTCCAGCATATTGTGGGGGCACCAATGTTAAGGTCGGGTGCGTTGCCCTCTCCCAGCCTCCCCCCTCGGGTCAGAGCTTCAAGTGCGCCCATCCCCCAGTCGGTGCGTACCCACCCCATTCCTAATGGATGTGTATGCCCATCCCCTCCCCCCACCCGCCCGACACCCACCCGAAGAAGGTGATTCCTCTGTGTCCACTTAGGTGTCCATCGGTTCGTACCCATTTGCTGGTGAGCGCGAGCACGTGGTGCTCGTGTGTCCATTCTTGGGATACTTGGCTTACTGGAACGGGTTCCAGCTCTGGCCAGGAGAACCACGAGAGGTGCCCCCTCACCGCTGCTCCTCATAGCCGAATAGCACTCCGTGGTGTCCACGCGCCACATTTTATTTACCCACTCGTGGGTCGATGGGCACTCGGGTGGCTTCCAGGTCTTTGCGATTGTGACTTGTGCCCTGACACTAACCCTAACCCTTACCCAGCCCGTCTCCTCCACGGCCCCTGCCTGACTGACTCCTTCCCGCCCGGCCTATCACCTGTCACCGTCCTCTGCCCCTGCCTGACACGCTCGTCCCCGCCCGGGCCGTCACCGTCCTCGGCCCCTGCCTGACGGGGCTCCTCCGTCGCCTGGGCCTTCCAAGGGCTTGGTGTGGACGCTGGTTCCAGGACGCCCTCCCAGGAACCCGGTAGCAGGGCGGCCGCAGCGTCTCGTGCAACCCAACCGTCCGCCGGCTGGCCGCCGTCGCTAAGTGGCCTGCGGGGGACGTGCTCCCGCTGTGCCGTGGGGGCCCAGCCTGGTGTCTTCTCTGAGGCCCCGCGGCTGCCGCTCCCCGCAAGGGGATAGCCGCGGAGGTGGGGACCGCCTCCTCATGGGGACGTATACCCAGCTCTCCACGTCGGATTCCGGGGCTCTCTGTCCTGCCAGAAGGCCCAGCTGGCCTGCGGGTCCTTAGAGTGGCAAAAACATCCGAAAACTGAGATTGAGGGTCCGGTGGGTGTCTGCACTTTTGTGCTGGGCACCCCAGGGAGGCCCGGGGGCTGGCTGGACAACGTGGTCTGCTGGGCTGGGGGGGGGGGTTTGGAGGAGCAACTGATGCCCTTTGCACTTTGGGTAGCAAGTGTCTGAGGTGTCTCTGGGCCCTGTGCCATGTGGGGGCGGGGGCGGGGGCGGGGTGGGAGGAGGAGGAGGAGGAGGAGGAGGAGGAGGTGGGAAGGGCCGTGGCCTGCAGTGGTGTTCCCCGGGGTGGCACAGCATGTGGCTTCTTCCACAGGCTGCTTGGCCTGGGCTCCCTGCACCTGGGCCTTTGGAGGACTGGCCCTGTGCTTGCCAACACTTCCTGCAGGGACCCAGAGCTGGGAGGTTGCATCTCTCAGCCCTGGGTCGGGCAGAGCCCCAGCGGGCCATGCCCACAACCTCTCTCAGCAGGGGTCCCCCAGAAGGCTCCTTTGGGACCAGGATTCTCTTGCGGGTGACTCTTTAAGGTCTGGCCCCTGGATGGAGGGGCACCAGGAGTAGAGGAGCAGGAAGGGGAAGGGGGTGGCCATGCGAGGGGACACTTTCAGGCCAAGTCCCAGCTTCAGTCTGATCCTCCTGGGAACCCCGGGGTGGACATCACACCTCCTGGTTGCCCCGCTCTGAGACAAGGAGCCGGGCTTCGCATTCCCACAGCAGCCAGTCGTGGGCTGAGGACACCTGGGGCGTTGGGAACTCCCTGGCTTCTCCTTGGCTTAACATCTGGAGCTGCTTGTGAATTGTGCCGCCACACACACCCGAGTGCAGGTGTCTTCTGCACAGACTGCGGGCCTCGCTCTTCTGAGTGCCGCTAGCTCGCGACCCACCCACGGGTGAACCTGGTCAGGGTACTTTCTCTCAGGGGCAGACTCTGATCCGGGCGGGCTACCGGTGTCTCTGTTTGCTCCTTTCTTTCTTCCACTTCGGGAAAGGCTTCCTTACTGGGTGTGGAAATCTCCTATGCCTTTCCTCGCCTATTCTGTCAGCTCTAAAATTCTCTTTCGGTTGCCACCCTCACAGATGGATTAGGAAACTCTTTGCGGTGCACTCATTAGTGAAATGACCTCAATGACGCTGGAATCCAATATCTAATGGCCGATTTTTAGCGAGTCCACACGCCAGGGTGGTTGGGGTCCAGTGCAGCCCCGGCCAGGCCCAGGCCCCTTGGACTGGGCCACAGGAGGACACAGAGGAGGGTCCCGGCCCCCACGGTAGCGGTGCGGGCAGTTCTCCAAGGGCTTGGGTGTTTTCCAGAGGGAGGAGATGGAGGGGACTGATTTCTTCAGCGCCCCACAAACCACACCACCCCACCCATGGGACACATCCCGAGAGAGAGAGACGCCCCATACACTGGCTCCCCTCCCCCGTGCGCTGTGCCCCAGCCCTGGCCCGGGGGAATAGGCGGCCGCCGGGCCACAGGGTGGGGGGCGCAGCTGAAAGGGGTTGTGGGGGAGGGCCGCCCCTGGCTGGGGTCAAAGGGCGAGCGCCCCGCCCCTCCCGCCCGTGCGCAGTCTGCGGCCCCGGCGCGCTGGGGGTGGGGGGCGGGGAGGTGAAGGAGGCCAGGCGAGGAGAGGAGGGGGGCTTGAAGGTCTCCACCTTGGCGGGTCCAGCCGTGGAGGCGCATCTTGTGTGAGTGTGAGTGAGTGAGTGAGTGTGAGTGTGAGTGTGTGTGTGTACAGAGACAGCCCCCAACCCCGGCCCGCCGCTCCCTGCCCGCCCCGCCTGTCACCCCCCGTCCCTCGGAGCCCGCGGGACCCGGCCGGCGAACTCAACAGGCCCGACCCGGCGCGGGGCCTGGGGCGGGAGGAGGCGGCGGGGAAGCGCAGAGAGGCTCGGCTTCTTGAGCGGGGCAGGGGCGCCCTCCGCCGTCCACGGCCACACCACCCCGAACGCGCCCGATCCCGTCTGGTCTCGGAAGCTAAGCAGGGTCGGGCCTGGTTAGAACTTGGATGGGAGACCGCCCGGTGTATACCGGGTGCCGTAGGCTTCTTCTTTTCTTTTTTTGCCTCTGGTTCTGTCGCGTTTCTGGGAGTGCGGGGGCGGCCCGGGGTGGGGGTGACCCCCACCCTCAGCGCCCGCCGCGGTGCCTGGCGCCCCAGCCCGCGCCGTTGGGCCTCCTCTTGTCCCGAGCCGTGACACCGCCGCCACGCGGCAGCATGCGTGGCTTCTGGACAGTCAGGTCTCAGACCAAAGGTCTGCTCTGTGGGAGCCGACACGCTGGAGGAAACCTTGAGAGTCTGAGAGGGGAGGGAGTTCCAGAAGAAGGCCAGGATGTCATTTTGAGGGAGTATGTGACCAGAACTCCTCCCGTTGCTTTTGGGGTTCTATGGGCTACACGTAGGAATCTTTGGTGGTGGCACCTGATGTTCGGGGATCCGGAGTCACACCCAGACCTGCTCCACAGGCCTCCTTTTACTTTTCTCTTCGGATTCATTTTTTTTTTTTTTTTTTTGAGACAGAGTCTCGGTTTGTTGCCCAGGCTAGAGTGAGTGCCGTGGCGTCAGCCTAGCTCACAGCAACTTCAAACTCCTGGGCTCGAGTGATCCTTCTGCCTCAGCCTCCAGGGTAGCTGGGACTGCAGGCATGCACCACCATGCCCCGCTAATTTTTTATATATATATCAGTTGGCCAATTAATTTCTTTCTATTTATAGTAGAGACGGGGTCTCGCTCTTGCTCAGGCTGGTTTTGAACTCCTGACCTTGAGCAATCCGCCCGCCTCGGCCTCCCAAGAGCTAGGATTACAGGCGTGAGCCACAGCGCCCGGCCGGATTCATTATTTTTAAAAAGTGTCTCTTATCTCTATTATTGCATTTTCTTTTCTCTCTCTTTTCAAGCAGATGATGGGAGTCCAAGTATTAAGGTGACATGTGTTGCCCGTGCCCCCCTCCCCCCCCCCCGTGTTCTTATTCATTTACCTCTCATGTTGTTCCAGCATATTGTGGGGGCACCAATGTTAAGGTCGGGTGCGTTGCCCTCTCCCAGCCTCCCCCCTCGGGTCAGAGCTTCAAGTGCGCCCATCCCCCAGTCGGTGCGTACCCACCCCATTCCTAATGGATGTGTATGCCCATCCCCTCCCCCCACCCGCCCGACACCCACCCGAAGAAGGTGATTCCTCTGTGTCCACTTAGGTGTCCATCGGTTCGTACCCATTTGCTGGTGAGCGCGAGCACGTGGTGCTCGTGTGTCCATTCTTGGGATACTTGGCTTACTGGAACGGGTTCCAGCTCTGGCCAGGAGAACCACGAGAGGTGCCCCCTCACCGCTGCTCCTCATAGCCGAATAGCACTCCGTGGTGTCCACGCGCCACATTTTATTTACCCACTCGTGGGTCGATGGGCACTCGGGTGGCTTCCAGGTCTTTGCGATTGTGACTTGTGCCCTGACACTAACCCTAACCCTTACCCAGCCCGTCTCCTCCACGGCCCCTGCCTGACTGACTCCTTCCCGCCCGGCCTATCACCTGTCACCGTCCTCTGCCCCTGCCTGACACGCTCGTCCCCGCCCGGGCCGTCACCGTCCTCGGCCCCTGCCTGACGGGGCTCCTCCGTCGCCTGGGCCTTCCAAGGGCTTGGTGTGGACGCTGGTTCCAGGACGCCCTCCCAGGAACCCGGTAGCAGGGCGGCCGCAGCGTCTCGTGCAACCCAACCGTCCGCCGGCTGGCCGCCGTCGCTAAGTGGCCTGCGGGGGACGTGCTCCCGCTGTGCCGTGGGGGCCCAGCCTGGTGTCTTCTCTGAGGCCCCGCGGCTGCCGCTCCCCGCAAGGGGATAGCCGCGGAGGTGGGGACCGCCTCCTCATGGGGACGTATACCCAGCTCTCCACGTCGGATTCCGGGGCTCTCTGTCCTGCCAGAAGGCCCAGCTGGCCTGCGGGTCCTTAGAGTGGCAAAAACATCCGAAAACTGAGATTGAGGGTCCGGTGGGTGTCTGCACTTTTGTGCTGGGCACCCCAGGGAGGCCCGGGGGCTGGCTGGACAACGTGGTCTGCTGGGCTGGGGGGGGGGGTTTGGAGGAGCAACTGATGCCCTTTGCACTTTGGGTAGCAAGTGTCTGAGGTGTCTCTGGGCCCTGTGCCATGTGGGGGCGGGGGCGGGGGCGGGGTGGGAGGAGGAGGAGGAGGAGGAGGAGGAGGAGGTGGGAAGGGCCGTGGCCTGCAGTGGTGTTCCCCGGGGTGGCACAGCATGTGGCTTCTTCCACAGGCTGCTTGGCCTGGGCTCCCTGCACCTGGGCCTTTGGAGGACTGGCCCTGTGCTTGCCAACACTTCCTGCAGGGACCCAGAGCTGGGAGGTTGCATCTCTCAGCCCTGGGTCGGGCAGAGCCCCAGCGGGCCATGCCCACAACCTCTCTCAGCAGGGGTCCCCCAGAAGGCTCCTTTGGGACCAGGATTCTCTTGCGGGTGACTCTTTAAGGTCTGGCCCCTGGATGGAGGGGCACCAGGAGTAGAGGAGCAGGAAGGGGAAGGGGGTGGCCATGCGAGGGGACACTTTCAGGCCAAGTCCCAGCTTCAGTCTGATCCTCCTGGGAACCCCGGGGTGGACATCACACCTCCTGGTTGCCCCGCTCTGAGACAAGGAGCCGGGCTTCGCATTCCCACAGCAGCCAGTCGTGGGCTGAGGACACCTGGGGCGTTGGGAACTCCCTGGCTTCTCCTTGGCTTAACATCTGGAGCTGCTTGTGAATTGTGCCGCCACACACACCCGAGTGCAGGTGTCTTCTGCACAGACTGCGGGCCTCGCTCTTCTGAGTGCCGCTAGCTCGCGACCCACCCACGGGTGAACCTGGTCAGGGTACTTTCTCTCAGGGGCAGACTCTGATCCGGGCGGGCTACCGGTGTCTCTGTTTGCTCCTTTCTTTCTTCCACTTCGGGAAAGGCTTCCTTACTGGGTGTGGAAATCTCCTATGCCTTTCCTCGCCTATTCTGTCAGCTCTAAAATTCTCTTTCGGTTGCCACCCTCACAGATGGATTAGGAAACTCTTTGCGGTGCACTCATTAGTGAAATGACCTCAATGACGCTGGAATCCAATATCTAATGGCCGATTTTTAGCGAGTCCACACGCCAGGGTGGTTGGGGTCCAGTGCAGCCCCGGCCAGGCCCAGGCCCCTTGGACTGGGCCACAGGAGGACACAGAGGAGGGTCCCGGCCCCCACGGTAGCGGTGCGGGCAGTTCTCCAAGGGCTTGGGTGTTTTCCAGAGGGAGGAGATGGAGGGGACTGATTTCTTCAGCGCCCCACAAACCACACCACCCCACCCATGGGACACATCCCGAGAGAGAGAGACGCCCCATACACTGGCTCCCCTCCCCCGTGCGCTGTGCCCCAGCCCTGGCCCGGGGGAATAGGCGGCCGCCGGGCCACAGGGTGGGGGGCGCAGCTGAAAGGGGTTGTGGGGGAGGGCCGCCCCTGGCTGGGGTCAAAGGGCGAGCGCCCCGCCCCTCCCGCCCGTGCGCAGTCTGCGGCCCCGGCGCGCTGGGGGTGGGGGGCGGGGAGGTGAAGGAGGCCAGGCGAGGAGAGGAGGGGGGCTTGAAGGTCTCCACCTTGGCGGGTCCAGCCGTGGAGGCGCATCTTGTGTGAGTGTGAGTGAGTGAGTGAGTGTGAGTGTGAGTGTGTGTGTGTACAGAGACAGCCCCCAACCCCGGCCCGCCGCTCCCTGCCCGCCCCGCCTGTCACCCCCCGTCCCTCGGAGCCCGCGGGACCCGGCCGGCGAACTCAACAGGCCCGACCCGGCGCGGGGCCTGGGGCGGGAGGAGGCGGCGGGGAAGCGCAGAGAGGCTCGGCTTCTTGAGCGGGGCAGGGGCGCCCTCCGCCGTCCACGGCCACACCACCCCGAACGCGCCCGATCCCGTCTGGTCTCGGAAGCTAAGCAGGGTCGGGCCTGGTTAGAACTTGGATGGGAGACCGCCCGGTGTATACCGGGTGCCGTAGGCTTCTTCTTTTTTTTTTTTTGCCTCTGGTTCTGTCGCGTTTCTGGGAGTGCGGGGGCGGCCCGGGGTGGGGGTGACCCCCACCCTCAGCGCCCGCCGCGGTGCCTGGCGCCCCAGCCCGCACCGTTGGGCCTCCTCTTGTCCCGAGCCGTGACACCGCCGCCACGCGGCAGCATGCGTGGCTTCTGGACAGTCAGGTCTCAGACCAAAGGTCTGCTCTGTGGGAGCCGACACGCTGGAGGAAACCTTGAGAGTCTGAGAGGGGAGGGAGTTCCAGAAGAAGGCCAGGATGTCATTTTGAGGGAGTATGTGACCAGAACTCCTCCCGTTGCTTTTGGGGTTCTATGGGCTACACGTAGGAATCTTTGGTGGTGGCACCTGATGTTCGGGGATCCGGAGTCACACCCAGACCTGCTCCACAGGCCTCCTTTTACTTTTCTCTTCGGATTCATTTTTTTTTTTTTTTTTTGAGACAGAGTCTCGGTTTGTTGCCCAGGCTAGAGTGAGTGCCGTGGCGTCAGCCTAGCTCACAGCAACTTCAAACTCCTGGGCTCGAGTGATCCTTCTGCCTCAGCCTCCAGGGTAGCTGGGACTGCAGGCATGCGCCACCATGCCCCGCTAATTTTTTATATATATATCAGTTGGCCAATTAATTTCTTTCTATTTATAGTAGAGACGGGGTCTCGCTCTTGCTCAGGCTGGTTTTGAACTCCTGACCTTGAGCAATCCGCCCGCCTCGGCCTCCCAAGAGCTAGGATTACAGGCGTGAGCCACAGCGCCCGGCCGGATTCATTATTTTTAAAAAGTGTCTCTTATCTCTATTATTGCATTTTCTTTTCTCTCTCTTTTCAAGCAGATGATGGGAGTCCAAGTATTAAGGTGACATGTGTTGCCCGTGCCCCCCTCCCCCCCCCCCCGTGTTCTTATTCATTTACCTCTCATGTTGTTCCAGCATATTGTGGGGGCACCAATGTTAAGGTCGGGTGCGTTGCCCTCTCCCAGCCTCCCCCCTCGGGTCAGAGCTTCAAGTGCGCCCATCCCCCAGTCGGTGCGTACCCACCCCATTCCTAATGGATGTGTATGCCCATCCCCTCCCCCCACCCGCCCGACACCCACCCGAAGAAGGTGATTCCTCTGTGTCCACTTAGGTGTCCATCGGTTCGTACCCATTTGCTGGTGAGCGTGAGCACGTGGTGCTCGTGTGTCCATTCTTGGGATACTTGGCTTACTGGAACGGGTTCCAGCTCTGGCCAGGAGAACCACGAGAGGTGCCCCCTCACCGCTGCTCCTCATAGCCGAATAGCACTCCGTGGTGTCCACGCGCCACATTTTATTTACCCACTCGTGGGTCGATGGGCACTCGGGTGGCTTCCAGGTCTTTGCGATTGTGACTTGTGCCCTGACACTAACCCTAACCCTTACCCAGCCCGTCTCCTCCACGGCCCCTGCCTGACTGACTCCTTCCCGCCCGGCCTATCACCTGTCACCGTCCTCTGCCCCTGCCTGACACGCTCGTCCCCGCCCGGGCCGTCACCGTCCTCGGCCCCTGCCTGACGGGGCTCCTCCGTCGCCTGGGCCTTCCAAGGGCTTGGTGTGGACGCTGGTTCCAGGACGCCCTCCCAGGAACCCGGTAGCAGGGCGGCCGCAGCGTCTCGTGCAACCCAACCGTCCGCCGGCTGGCCGCCGTCGCTAAGTGGCCTGCGGGGGACGTGCTCCCGCTGTGCCGTGGGGGCCCAGCCTGGTGTCTTCTCTGAGGCCCCGCGGCTGCCGCTCCCCGCAAGGGGATAGCCGCGGAGGTGGGGACCGCCTCCTCATGGGGACGTATACCCAGCTCTCCACGTCGGATTCCGGGGCTCTCTGTCCTGCCAGAAGGCCCAGCTGGCCTGCGGGTCCTTAGAGTGGCAAAAACATCCGAAAACTGAGATTGAGGGTCCGGTGGGTGTCTGCACTTTTGTGCTGGGCACCCCAGGGAGGCCCGGGGGCTGGCTGGACAACGTGGTCTGCTGGGCTGGGGGGGGGTTTGGAGGAGCAACTGATGCCCTTTGCACTTTGGGTAGCAAGTGTCTGAGGTGTCTCTGGGCCCTGTGCCATGTGGGGGCGGGGGCGGGGTGGGAGGAGGAGGAGGAGGAGGAGGAGGAGGAGGAGGTGGGAAGGGCCGTGGCCTGCAGTGGTGTTCCCCGGGGTGGCACAGCATGTGGCTTCTTCCACGGGATGCTTGGCCTGGGCTCCCTGCACCTGGGCCTTTGGAGGACTGGCCCTGTGCTTGCCAACACTTCCTGCAGGGACCCAGAGCTGGGAGGTTGCATCTCTCAGCCCTGGGTCGGGCAGAGCCCCAGCGGGCCATGCCCACAACCTCTCTCAGCAGGGGTCCCCCAGAAGGCTCCTTTGGGACCAGGATTCTCTTGCGGGTGACTCTTTAAGGTCTGGCCCCTGGATGGAGGGGCACCAGGAGTAGAGGTGCAGGAAGGGGAAGGGGGTGGCCATGCGAGGGGACACTTTCAGGCCAAGTCCCAGCTTCAGTCTGATCCTCCTGGGAACCCCGGGGTGGACATCACACCTCCTGGTTGCCCCGCTCTGAGACAAGGAGCCGGGCTTCGCATTCCCACAGCAGCCAGTCGTGGGCTGAGGACACCTGGGGCGTTGGGAACTCCCTGGCTTCTCCTTGGTTTAACATCTGGAGCTGCTTGTGAATTGTGCCGCCACACACACCCGAGTGCAGGTGTCTTCTGCACAGACTGCGGGCCTCGCTCTTCTGAATGCCGCTAGCTCGCGACCCACCCACGGGTGAACCTGGTCAGGGTACTTTCTCTCAGGGGCAGACTCTGATCCGGGCGGGCTACCGGTGTCTCTGTTTGCTCCTTTCTTTCTTCCACTTCGGGAAAGGCTTCCTTACTGGGTGTGGAAATCTCCTATGCCTTTCCTCGCCTATTCTGTCAGCTCTAAAATTCTCTTTCGGTTGCCACCCTCACAGATGGATTAGGAAACTCTTTGCGGTGCACTCATTAGTGAAATGACCTCAATGACGCTGGAATCCAATATCTAATGGCCGATTTTTAGCGAGTCCACACGCCAGGGTGGTTGGGGTCCAGTGCAGCCCCGGCCAGGCCCAGGCCCCTTGGACTGGGCCACAGGAGGACACAGAGGAGGGTCCCGGCCCCCACGGTAGCGGTGCGGGCAGTTCTCCAAGGGCTTGGGTGTTTTCCAGAGGGAGGAGATGGAGGGGACTGATTTCTTCAGCGCCCCACAAACCACGCCACCCCACCCAACCCCACCCATGGGACACATCCCGAGAGAGAGAGACGCCCCATACACTGGCTCCCCTCCCCCGTGCGCTGTGCCCCAGCCCTGGCCCGGGGGAATAGGCGGCCGCCGGGCCACAGGGTGGGGGGCGCAGCTGAAAGGGGTTGTGGGGGAGGGCCGCCCCTGGCTGGGGTCAAAGGGCGAGCGCCCCGCCCCTCCCGCCCGTGCGCAGTCTGCGGCCCCGGCGCGCTGGGGGTGGGGGGCGGGGAGGTGAAGGAGGCCAGGCGAGGAGAGGAGGGGGGCTTGAAGGTCTCCACCTGGGCGGGTCCAGCCGTGGAGGCGCATCTTGTGTGAGTGTGAGTGAGTGAGTGAGTGTGAGTGTGAGTGTGTGTGTGTACAGAGACAGCCCCCAACCCCGGCCCGCCGCTCCCTGCCCGCCCCGCCTGTCACCCCCCGTCCCTCGGAGCCCGCGGGACCCGGCCGGCGAACTCAACAGGCCCGACCCGGCGCGGGGCCTGGGGCGGGAGGAGGCGGCGGGGAAGCGCAGAGAGGCTCGGCTTCTTGAGCGGGGCAGGGGCGCCCTCCGCCGTCCACGGCCACACCACCCCGAACGCGCCCGATCCCGTCTGGTCTCGGAAGCTAAGCAGGGTCGGGCCTGGTTAGAACTTGGATGGGAGACCGCCCGGGAATACCGGGTGCCGTAGGCTTCTTCTTTTTTTTTTTTGCCTCTGGTTCTGTCGCGTTTCTGGGAGTGCGGGGGCGGCCCGGGGTGGGGGTGACCCCCACCCTCAGCGCCCGCCGCGGTGCCTGGCGCCCCAGCCCGCGCCGTTGGGCCTCCTCTTGTCCCGAGCCGTGACACCGCCGCCACGCGGCAGCATGCGTGGCTTCTGGACAGTCAGGTCTCAGACCAAAGGTCTGCTCTGTGGGAGCCGACACGCTGGAGGAAACCTTGAGAGTCTGAGAGGGGAGGGAGTTCCAGAAGAAGGCCAGGATGTCATTTTGAGGGAGTATGTGACCAGAACTCCTCCCGTTGCTTTTGGGGTTCTATGGGCTACACGTAGGAATCTTTGGTGGTGGCACCTGATGTTCGGGGATCCGGAGTCACACCCAGACCTGCTCCACAGGCCTCCTTTTACTTTTCTCTTCGGATTCATTTTTTTTTTTTTTTTTTGAGACAGAGTCTCGGTTTGTTGCCCAGGCTAGAGTGAGTGCCGTGGCGTCAGCCTAGCTCACAGCAACTTCAAACTCCTGGGCTCGAGTGATCCTTCTGCCTCAGCCTCCAGGGTAGCTGGGACTGCAGGCATGCGCCACCATGCCCCGCTAATTTTTTATATATATATCAGTTGGCCAATTAATTTCTTTCTATTTATAGTAGAGACGGGGTCTCGCTCTTGCTCAGGCTGGTTTTGAACTCCTGACCTTGAGCAATCCGCCCGCCTCGGCCTCCCAAGAGCTAGGATTACAGGCGTGAGCCACAGCGCCCGGCCGGATTCATTATTTTTAAAAAGTGTCTCTTATCTCTATTATTGCATTTTCTTTTCTCTCTCTTTTCAAGCAGATGATGGGAGTCCAAGTATTAAGGTGACATGTGTTGCCCGTGCCCCCCTCCCCCCCCCCCCCGTGTTCTTATTCATTTACCTCTCATGTTGTTCCAGCATATTGTGGGGGCACCAATGTTAAGGTCGGGTGCGTTGCCCTCTCCCAGCCTCCCCCCTCGGGTCAGAGCTTCAAGTGCGCCCATCCCCCAGTCGGTGCGTACCCACCCCATTCCTAATGGATGTGTATGCCCATCCCCTCCCCCCACCCGCCCGACACCCACCCGAAGAAGGTGATTCCTCTGTGTCCACTTAGGTGTCCATCGGTTCGTACCCATTTGCTGGTGAGCGCGAGCACGTGGTGCTCGTGTGTCCATTCTTGGGATACTTGGCTTACTGGAACGGGTTCCAGCTCTGGCCAGGAGAACCACGAGAGGTGCCCCCTCACCGCTGCTCCTCATAGCCGAATAGCACTCCGTGGTGTCCACGCGCCACATTTTATTTACCCACTCGTGGGTCGATGGGCACTCGGGTGGCTTCCAGGTCTTTGCGATTGTGACTTGTGCCCTGACACTAACCCTAACCCTTACCCAGCCCGTCTCCTCCACGGCCCCTGCCTGACTGACTCCTTCCCGCCCGGCCTATCACCTGTCACCGTCCTCTGCCCCTGCCTGACACGCTCGTCCCCGCCCGGGCCGTCACCGTCCTCGGCCCCTGCCTGACGGGGCTCCTCCGTCGCCTGGGCCTTCCAAGGGCTTGGTGTGGACGCTGGTTCCAGGACGCCCTCCCAGGAACCCGGTAGCAGGGCGGCCGCAGCGTCTCGTGCAACCCAACCGTCCGCCGGCTGGCCGCCGTCGCTAAGTGGCCTGCGGGGGACGTGCTCCCGCTGTGCCGTGGGGGCCCAGCCTGGTGTCTTCTCTGAGGCCCCGCGGCTGCCGCTCCCCGCAAGGGGATAGCCGCGGAGGTGGGGACCGCCTCCTCATGGGGACGTATACCCAGCTCTCCACGTCGGATTCCGGGGCTCTCTGTCCTGCCAGAAGGCCCAGCTGGCCTGCGGGTCCTTAGAGTGGCAAAAACATCCGAAAACTGAGATTGAGGGTCCGGTGGGTGTCTGCACTTTTGTGCTGGGCACCCCAGGGAGGCCCGGGGGCTGGCTGGACAACGTGGTCTGCTGGGCTGGGGGGGGGGGTTTGGAGGAGCAACTGATGCCCTTTGCACTTTGGGTAGCAAGTGTCTGAGGTGTCTCTGGGCCCTGTGCCATGTGGGGGCGGGGGCGGGGGCGGGGTGGGAGGAGGAGGAGGAGGAGGAGGAGGAGGAGGTGGGAAGGGCCGTGGCCTGCAGTGGTGTTCCCCGGGGTGGCACAGCATGTGGCTTCTTCCACAGGCTGCTTGGCCTGGGCTCCCTGCACCTGGGCCTTTGGAGGACTGGCCCTGTGCTTGCCAACACTTCCTGCAGGGACCCAGAGCTGGGAGGTTGCATCTCTCAGCCCTGGGTCGGGCAGAGCCCCAGCGGGCCATGCCCACAACCTCTCTCAGCAGGGGTCCCCCAGAAGGCTCCTTTGGGACCAGGATTCTCTTGCGGGTGACTCTTTAAGGTCTGGCCCCTGGATGGAGGGGCACCAGGAGTAGAGGAGCAGGAAGGGGAAGGGGGTGGCCATGCGAGGGGACACTTTCAGGCCAAGTCCCAGCTTCAGTCTGATCCTCCTGGGAACCCCGGGGTGGACATCACACCTCCTGGTTGCCCCGCTCTGAGACAAGGAGCCGGGCTTCGCATTCCCACAGCAGCCAGTCGTGGGCTGAGGACACCTGGGGCGTTGGGAACTCCCTGGCTTCTCCTTGGCTTAACATCTGGAGCTGCTTGTGAATTGTGCCGCCACACACACCCGAGTGCAGGTGTCTTCTGCACAGACTGCGGGCCTCGCTCTTCTGAGTGCCGCTAGCTCGCGACCCACCCACGGGTGAACCTGGTCAGGGTACTTTCTCTCAGGGGCAGACTCTGATCCGGGCGGGCTACCGGTGTCTCTGTTTGCTCCTTTCTTTCTTCCACTTCGGGAAAGGCTTCCTTACTGGGTGTGGAAATCTCCTATGCCTTTCCTCGCCTATTCTGTCAGCTCTAAAATTCTCTTTCGGTTGCCACCCTCACAGATGGATTAGGAAACTCTTTGCGGTGCACTCATTAGTGAAATGACCTCAATGACGCTGGAATCCAATATCTAATGGCCGATTTTTAGCGAGTCCACACGCCAGGGTGGTTGGGGTCCAGTGCAGCCCCGGCCAGGCCCAGGCCCCTTGGACTGGGCCACAGGAGGACACAGAGGAGGGTCCCGGCCCCCACGGTAGCGGTGCGGGCAGTTCTCCAAGGGCTTGGGTGTTTTCCAGAGGGAGGAGATGGAGGGGACTGATTTCTTCAGCGCCCCACAAACCACGCCACCCCACCCAACCCCACCCATGGGACACATCCCGAGAGAGAGAGACGCCCCATACACTGGCTCCCCTCCCCCGTGCGCTGTGCCCCAGCCCTGGCCCGGGGGAATAGGCGGCCGCCGGGCCACAGGGTGGGGGGCGCAGCTGAAAGGGGTTGTGGGGGAGGGCCGCCCCTGGCTGGGGTCAAAGGGCGAGCGCCCCGCCCCTCCCGCCCGTGCGCAGTCTGCGGCCCCGGCGCGCTGGGGGTGGGGGGCGGGGAGGTGAAGGAGGCCAGGCGAGGAGAGGAGGGGGGCTTGAAGGTCTCCACCTGGGCGGGTCCAGCCGTGGAGGCGCATCTTGTGTGAGTGTGAGTGAGTGAGTGAGTGTGAGTGTGAGTGTGTGTGTGTACAGAGACAGCCCCCAACCCCGGCCCGCCGCTCCCTGCCCGCCCCGCCTGTCACCCCCCGTCCCTCGGAGCCCGCGGGACCCGGCCGGCGAACTCAACAGGCCCGACCCGGCGCGGGGCCTGGGGCGGGAGGAGGCGGCGGGGAAGCGCAGAGAGGCTCGGCTTCTTGAGCGGGGCAGGGGCGCCCTCCGCCGTCCACGGCCACACCACCCCGAACGCGCCCGATCCCGTCTGGTCTCGGAAGCTAAGCAGGGTCGGGCCTGGTTAGAACTTGGATGGGAGACCGCCCGGGAATACCGGGTGCCGTAGGCTTCTTCTTTTTTTTTTTTGCCTCTGGTTCTGTCGCGTTTCTGGGAGTGCGGGGGCGGCCCGGGGTGGGGGTGACCCCCACCCTCAGCGCCCGCCGCGGTGCCTGGCGCCCCAGCCCGCGCCGTTGGGCCTCCTCTTGTCCCGAGCCGTGACACCGCCGCCACGCGGCAGCATGCGTGGCTTCTGGACAGTCAGGTCTCAGACCAAAGGTCTGCTCTGTGGGAGCCGACACGCTGGAGGAAACCTTGAGAGTCTGAGAGGGGAGGGAGTTCCAGAAGAAGGCCAGGATGTCATTTTGAGGGAGTATGTGACCAGAACTCCTCCCGTTGCTTTTGGGGTTCTATGGGCTACACGTAGGAATCTTTGGTGGTGGCACCTGATGTTCGGGGATCCGGAGTCACACCCAGACCTGCTCCACAGGCCTCCTTTTACTTTTCTCTTCGGATTCATTTTTTTTTTTTTTTTTTTTGAGACAGAGTCTCGGTTTGTTGCCCAGGCTAGAGTGAGTGCCGTGGCGTCAGCCTAGCTCACAGCAACTTCAAACTCCTGGGCTCGAGTGATCCTTCTGCCTCAGCCTCCAGGGTAGCTGGGACTGCAGGCATGCGCCACCATGCCCCGCTAATTTTTTATATATATATCAGTTGGCCAATTAATTTCTTTCTATTTATAGTAGAGACGGGGTCTCGCTCTTGCTCAGGCTGGTTTTGAACTCCTGACCTTGAGCAATCCGCCCGCCTCGGCCTCCCAAGAGCTAGGATTACAGGCGTGAGCCACAGCGCCCGGCCGGATTCATTATTTTTAAAAAGTGTCTCTTATCTCTATTATTGCATTTTCTTTTCTCTCTCTTTTCAAGCAGATGATGGGAGTCCAAGTATTAAGGTGACATGTGTTGCCCGTGCCCCCCTCCCCCCCCCCCCGTGTTCTTATTCATTTACCTCTCATGTTGTTCCAGCATATTGTGGGGGCACCAATGTTAAGGTCGGGTGCGTTGCCCTCTCCCAGCCTCCCCCCTCGGGTCAGAGCTTCAAGTGCGCCCATCCCCCAGTCGGTGCGTACCCACCCCATTCCTAATGGATGTGTATGCCCATCCCCTCCCCCCACCCGCCCGACACCCACCCGAAGAAGGTGATTCCTCTGTGTCCACTTAGGTGTCCATCGGTTCGTACCCATTTGCTGGTGAGCGCGAGCACGTGGTGCTCGTGTGTCCATTCTTGGGATACTTGGCTTACTGGAACGGGTTCCAGCTCTGGCCAGGAGAACCACGAGAGGTGCCCCCTCACCGCTGCTCCTCATAGCCGAATAGCACTCCGTGGTGTCCACGCGCCACATTTTATTTACCCACTCGTGGGTCGATGGGCACTCGGGTGGCTTCCAGGTCTTTGCGATTGTGACTTGTGCCCTGACACTAACCCTAACCCTTACCCAGCCCGTCTCCTCCACGGCCCCTGCCTGACTGACTCCTTCCCGCCCGGCCTATCACCTGTCACCGTCCTCTGCCCCTGCCTGACACGCTCGTCCCCGCCCGGGCCGTCACCGTCCTCGGCCCCTGCCTGACGGGGCTCCTCCATCGCCTGGGCCTTCCAAGGGCTTGGTGTGGACGCTGGTTCCAGGACGCCCTCCCAGGAACCCGGTAGCAGGGCGGCCGCAGCGTCTCGTGCAACCCAACCGTCCGCCGGCTGGCCGCCGTCGCTAAGTGGCCTGCGGGGGACGTGCTCCCGCTGTGCCGTGGGGGCCCAGCCTGGTGTCTTCTCTGAGGCCCCGCGGCTGCCGCTCCCCGCAAGGGGATAGCCGCGGAGGTGGGGACCGCCTCCTCATGGGGACGTATACCCAGCTCTCCACGTCGGATTCCGGGGCTCTCTGTCCTGCCAGAAGGCCCAGCTGGCCTGCGGGTCCTTAGAGTGGCAAAAACATCCGAAAACTGAGATTGAGGGTCCGGTGGGTGTCTGCACTTTTGTGCTGGGCACCCCAGGGAGGCCCGGGGGCTGGCTGGACAACGTGGTCTGCTGGGCTGGGGGGGGGGGTTTGGAGGAGCAACTGATGCCCTTTGCACTTTGGGTAGCAAGTGTCTGAGGTGTCTCTGGGCCCTGTGCCATGTGGGGGCGGGGGCGGGGGCGGGGTGGGAGGAGGAGGAGGAGGAGGAGGAGGAGGAGGTGGGAAGGGCCGTGGCCTGCAGTGGTGTTCCCCGGGGTGGCACAGCATGTGGCTTCTTCCACAGGCTGCTTGGCCTGGGCTCCCTGCACCTGGGCCTTTGGAGGACTGGCCCTGTGCTTGCCAACACTTCCTGCAGGGACCCAGAGCTGGGAGGTTGCATCTCTCAGCCCTGGGTCGGGCAGAGCCCCAGCGGGCCATGCCCACAACCTCTCTCAGCAGGGGTCCCCCAGAAGGCTCCTTTGGGACCAGGATTCTCTTGCGGGTGACTCTTTAAGGTCTGGCCCCTGGATGGAGGGGCACCAGGAGTAGAGGAGCAGGAAGGGGAAGGGGGTGGCCATGCGAGGGGACACTTTCAGGCCAAGTCCCAGCTTCAGTCTGATCCTCCTGGGAACCCCGGGGTGGACATCACACCTCCTGGTTGCCCCGCTCTGAGACAAGGAGCCGGGCTTCGCATTCCCACAGCAGCCAGTCGTGGGCTGAGGACACCTGGGGCGTTGGGAACTCCCTGGCTTCTCCTTGGCTTAACATCTGGAGCTGCTTGTGAATTGTGCCGCCACACACACCCGAGTGCAGGTGTCTTCTGCACAGACTGCGGGCCTCGCTCTTCTGAGTGCCGCTAGCTCGCGACCCACCCACGGGTGAACCTGGTCAGGGTACTTTCTCTCAGGGGCAGACTCTGATCCGGGCGGGCTACCGGTGTCTCTGTTTGCTCCTTTCTTTCTTCCACTTCGGGAAAGGCTTCCTTACTGGGTGTGGAAATCTCCTATGCCTTTCCTCGCCTATTCTGTCAGCTCTAAAATTCTCTTTCGGTTGCCACCCTCACAGATGGATTAGGAAACTCTTTGCGGTGCACTCATTAGTGAAATGACCTCAATGACGCTGGAATCCAATATCTAATGGCCGATTTTTAGCGAGTCCACACGCCAGGGTGGTTGGGGTCCAGTGCAGCCCCGGCCAGGCCCAGGCCCCTTGGACTGGGCCACAGGAGGACACAGAGGAGGGTCCCGGCCCCCACGGTAGCGGTGCGGGCAGTTCTCCAAGGGCTTGGGTGTTTTCCAGAGGGAGGAGATGGAGGGGACTGATTTCTTCAGCGCCCCACAAACCACACCACCCCACCCATGGGACACATCCCGAGAGAGAGAGACGCCCCATACACTGGCTCCCCTCCCCCGTGCGCTGTGCCCCAGCCCTGGCCCGGGGGAATAGGCGGCCGCCGGGCCACAGGGTGGGGGGCGCAGCTGAAAGGGGTTGTGGGGGAGGGCCGCCCCTGGCTGGGGTCAAAGGGCGAGCGCCCCGCCCCTCCCGCCCGTGCGCAGTCTGCGGCCCCGGCGCGCTGGGGGTGGGGGGCGGGGAGGTGAAGGAGGCCAGGCGAGGAGAGGAGGGGGGCTTGAAGGTCTCCACCTTGGCGGGTCCAGCCGTGGAGGCGCATCTTGTGTGAGTGTGAGTGAGTGAGTGAGTGTGAGTGTGAGTGTGTGTGTGTACAGAGACAGCCCCCAACCCCGGCCCGCCGCTCCCTGCCCGCCCCGCCTGTCACCCCCCGTCCCTCGGAGCCCGCGGGACCCGGCCGGCGAACTCAACAGGCCCGACCCGGCGCGGGGCCTGGGGCGGGAGGAGGCGGCGGGGAAGCGCAGAGAGGCTCGGCTTCTTGAGCGGGGCAGGGGCGCCCTCCGCCGTCCACGGCCACACCACCCCGAACGCGCCCGATCCCGTCTGGTCTCGGAAGCTAAGCAGGGTCGGGCCTGGTTAGAACTTGGATGGGAGACCGCCCGGTGTATACCGGGTGCCGTAGGCTTCTTCTTTTCTTTTTTTGCCTCTGGTTCTGTCGCGTTTCTGGGAGTGCGGGGGCGGCCCGGGGTGGGGGTGACCCCCACCCTCAGCGCCCGCCGCGGTGCCTGGCGCCCCAGCCCGCGCCGTTGGGCCTCCTCTTGTCCCGAGCCGTGACACCGCCGCCACGCGGCAGCATGCGTGGCTTCTGGACAGTCAGGTCTCAGACCAAAGGTCTGCTCTGTGGGAGCCGACACGCTGGAGGAAACCTTGAGAGTCTGAGAGGGGAGGGAGTTCCAGAAGAAGGCCAGGATGTCATTTTGAGGGAGTATGTGACCAGAACTCCTCCCGTTGCTTTTGGGGTTCTATGGGCTACACGTAGGAATCTTTGGTGGTGGCACCTGATGTTCGGGGATCCGGAGTCACACCCAGACCTGCTCCACAGGCCTCCTTTTACTTTTCTCTTCGGATTCATTTTTTTTTTTTTTTTTTTTTGAGACAGAGTCTCGGTTTGTTGCCCAGGCTAGAGTGAGTGCCGTGGCGTCAGCCTAGCTCACAGCAACTTCAAACTCCTGGGCTCGAGTGATCCTTCTGCCTCAGCCTCCAGGGTAGCTGGGACTGCAGGCATGCGCCACCATGCCCCGCTAATTTTTTATATATATATCAGTTGGCCAATTAATTTCTTTCTATTTATAGTAGAGACGGGGTCTCGCTCTTGCTCAGGCTGGTTTTGAACTCCTGACCTTGAGCAATCCGCCCGCCTCGGCCTCCCAAGAGCTAGGATTACAGGCGTGAGCCACAGCGCCCGGCCGGATTCATTATTTTTAAAAAGTGTCTCTTATCTCTATTATTGCATTTTCTTTTCTCTCTCTTTTCAAGCAGATGATGGGAGTCCAAGTATTAAGGTGACATGTGTTGCCCGTGCCCCCCTCCCCCCCCCCCCGTGTTCTTATTCATTTACCTCTCATGTTGTTCCAGCATATTGTGGGGGCACCAATGTTAAGGTCGGGTGCGTTGCCCTCTCCCAGCCTCCCCCCTCGGGTCAGAGCTTCAAGTGCGCCCATCCCCCAGTCGGTGCGTACCCACCCCATTCCTAATGGATGTGTATGCCCATCCCCTCCCCCCACCCGCCCGACACCCACCCGAAGAAGGTGATTCCTCTGTGTCCACTTAGGTGTCCATCGGTTCGTACCCATTTGCTGGTGAGCGCGAGCACGTGGTGCTCGTGTGTCCATTCTTGGGATACTTGGCTTACTGGAACGGGTTCCAGCTCTGGCCAGGAGAACCACGAGAGGTGCCCCCTCACCGCTGCTCCTCATAGCCGAATAGCACTCCGTGGTGTCCACGCGCCACATTTTATTTACCCACTCGTGGGTCGATGGGCACTCGGGTGGCTTCCAGGTCTTTGCGATTGTGACTTGTGCCCTGACACTAACCCTAACCCTTACCCAGCCCGTCTCCTCCACGGCCCCTGCCTGACTGACTCCTTCCCGCCCGGCCTATCACCTGTCACCGTCCTCTGCCCCTGCCTGACACGCTCGTCCCCGCCCGGGCCGTCACCGTCCTCGGCCCCTGCCTGACGGGGCTCCTCCGTCGCCTGGGCCTTCCAAGGGCTTGGTGTGGACGCTGGTTCCAGGACGCCCTCCCAGGAACCCGGTAGCAGGGCGGCCGCAGCGTCTCGTGCAACCCAACCGTCCGCCGGCTGGCCGCCGTCGCTAAGTGGCCTGCGGGGGACGTGCTCCCGCTGTGCCGTGGGGGCCCAGCCTGGTGTCTTCTCTGAGGCCCCGCGGCTGCCGCTCCCCGCAAGGGGATAGCCGCGGAGGTGGGGACCGCCTCCTCATGGGGACGTATACCCAGCTCTCCACGTCGGATTCCGGGGCTCTCTGTCCTGCCAGAAGGCCCAGCTGGCCTGCGGGTCCTTAGAGTGGCAAAAACATCCGAAAACTGAGATTGAGGGTCCGGTGGGTGTCTGCACTTTTGTGCTGGGCACCCCAGGGAGGCCCGGGGGCTGGCTGGACAACGTGGTCTGCTGGGCTGGGGGGGGGGTTTGGAGGAGCAACTGATGCCCTTTGCACTTTGGGTAGCAAGTGTCTGAGGTGTCTCTGGGCCCTGTGCCATGTGGGGGCGGGGGCGGGGGCGGGGTGGGAGGAGGAGGAGGAGGAGGAGGAGGAGGAGGTGGGAAGGGCCGTGGCCTGCAGTGGTGTTCCCCGGGGTGGCACAGCATGTGGCTTCTTCCACAGGCTGCTTGGCCTGGGCTCCCTGCACCTGGGCCTTTGGAGGACTGGCCCTGTGCTTGCCAACACTTCCTGCAGGGACCCAGAGCTGGGAGGTTGCATCTCTCAGCCCTGGGTCGGGCAGAGCCCCAGCGGGCCATGCCCACAACCTCTCTCAGCAGGGGTCCCCCAGAAGGCTCCTTTGGGACCAGGATTCTCTTGCGGGTGACTCTTTAAGGTCTGGCCCCTGGATGGAGGGGCACCAGGAGTAGAGGAGCAGGAAGGGGAAGGGGGTGGCCATGCGAGGGGACACTTTCAGGCCAAGTCCCAGCTTCAGTCTGATCCTCCTGGGAACCCCGGGGTGGACATCACACCTCCTGGTTGCCCCGCTCTGAGACAAGGAGCCGGGCTTCGCATTCCCACAGCAGCCAGTCGTGGGCTGAGGACACCTGGGGCGTTGGGAACTCCCTGGCTTCTCCTTGGCTTAACATCTGGAGCTGCTTGTGAATTGTGCCGCCACACACACCCGAGTGCAGGTGTCTTCTGCACAGACTGCGGGCCTCGCTCTTCTGAGTGCCGCTAGCTCGCGACCCACCCACGGGTGAACCTGGTCAGGGTACTTTCTCTCAGGGGCAGACTCTGATCCGGGCGGGCTACCGGTGTCTCTGTTTGCTCCTTTCTTTCTTCCACTTCGGGAAAGGCTTCCTTACTGGGTGTGGAAATCTCCTATGCCTTTCCTCGCCTATTCTGTCAGCTCTAAAATTCTCTTTCGGTTGCCACCCTCACAGATGGATTAGGAAACTCTTTGCGGTGCACTCATTAGTGAAATGACCTCAATGACGCTGGAATCCAATATCTAATGGCCGATTTTTAGCGAGTCCACACGCCAGGGTGGTTGGGGTCCAGTGCAGCCCCGGCCAGGCCCAGGCCCCTTGGACTGGGCCACAGGAGGACACAGAGGAGGGTCCCGGCCCCCACGGTAGCGGTGCGGGCAGTTCTCCAAGGGCTTGGGTGTTTTCCAGAGGGAGGAGATGGAGGGGACTGATTTCTTCAGCGCCCCACAAACCACACCACCCCACCCATGGGACACATCCCGAGAGAGAGAGACGCCCCATACACTGGCTCCCCTCCCCCGTGCGCTGTGCCCCAGCCCTGGCCCGGGGGAATAGGCGGCCGCCGGGCCACAGGGTGGGGGGCGCAGCTGAAAGGGGTTGTGGGGGAGGGCCGCCCCTGGCTGGGGTCAAAGGGCGAGCGCCCCGCCCCTCCCGCCCGTGCGCAGTCTGCGGCCCCGGCGCGCTGGGGGTGGGGGGCGGGGAGGTGAAGGAGGCCAGGCGAGGAGAGGAGGGGGGCTTGAAGGTCTCCACCTGGGCGGGTCCAGCCGTGGAGGCGCATCTTGTGTGAGTGTGAGTGAGTGAGTGAGTGTGAGTGTGAGTGTGTGTGTGTACAGAGACAGCCCCCAACCCCGGCCCGCCGCTCCCTGCCCGCCCCGCCTGTCACCCCCCGTCCCTCGGAGCCCGCGGGACCCGGCCGGCGAACTCAACAGGCCCGACCCGGCGCGGGGCCTGGGGCGGGAGGAGGCGGCGGGGAAGCGCAGAGAGGCTCGGCTTCTTGAGCGGGGCAGGGGCGCCCTCCGCCGTCCACGGCCACACCACCCCGAACGCGCCCGATCCCGTCTGGTCTCGGAAGCTAAGCAGGGTCGGGCCTGGTTAGAACTTGGATGGGAGACCGCCCGGTGTATACCGGGTGCCGTAGGCTTCTTCTTTTCTTTTTTTGCCTCTGGTTCTGTCGCGTTTCTGGGAGTGCGGGGGCGGCCCGGGGTGGGGGTGACCCCCACCCTCAGCGCCCGCCGCGGTGCCTGGCGCCCCAGCCCGCGCCGTTGGGCCTCCTCTTGTCCCGAGCCGTGACACCGCCGCCACGCGGCAGCATGCGTGGCTTCTGGACAGTCAGGTCTCAGACCAAAGGTCTGCTCTGTGGGAGCCGACACGCTGGAGGAAACCTTGAGAGTCTGAGAGGGGAGGGAGTTCCAGAAGAAGGCCAGGATGTCATTTTGAGGGAGTATGTGACCAGAACTCCTCCCGTTGCTTTTGGGGTTCTATGGGCTACACGTAGGAATCTTTGGTGGTGGCACCTGATGTTCGGGGATCCGGAGTCACACCCAGACCTGCTCCACAGGCCTCCTTTTACTTTTCTCTTCGGATTCATTTTTTTTTTTTTTTTTTTTGAGACAGAGTCTCGGTTTGTTGCCCAGGCTAGAGTGAGTGCCGTGGCGTCAGCCTAGCTCACAGCAACTTCAAACTCCTGGGCTCGAGTGATCCTTCTGCCTCAGCCTCCAGGGTAGCTGGGACTGCAGGCATGCGCCACCATGCCCCGCTAATTTTTTATATATATATCAGTTGGCCAATTAATTTCTTTCTATTTATAGTAGAGACGGGGTCTCGCTCTTGCTCAGGCTGGTTTTGAACTCCTGACCTTGAGCAATCCGCCCGCCTCGGCCTCCCAAGAGCTAGGATTACAGGCGTGAGCCACAGCGCCCGGCCGGATTCATTATTTTTAAAAAGTGTCTCTTATCTCTATTATTGCATTTTCTTTTCTCTCTCTTTTCAAGCAGATGATGGGAGTCCAAGTATTAAGGTGACATGTGTTGCCCGTGCCCCCCTCCCCCCCCCCGTGTTCTTATTCATTTACCTCTCATGTTGTTCCAGCATATTGTGGGGGCACCAATGTTAAGGTCGGGTGCGTTGCCCTCTCCCAGCCTCCCCCCTCGGGTCAGAGCTTCAAGTGCGCCCATCCCCCAGTCGGTGCGTACCCACCCCATTCCTAATGGATGTGTATGCCCATCCCCTCCCCCCACCCGCCCGACACCCACCCGAAGAAGGTGATTCCTCTGTGTCCACTTAGGTGTCCATCGGTTCGTACCCATTTGCTGGTGAGCGCGAGCACGTGGTGCTCGTGTGTCCATTCTTGGGATACTTGGCTTACTGGAACGGGTTCCAGCTCTGGCCAGGAGAACCACGAGAGGTGCCCCCTCACCGCTGCTCCTCATAGCCGAATAGCACTCCGTGGTGTCCACGCGCCACATTTTATTTACCCACTCGTGGGTCGATGGGCACTCGGGTGGCTTCCAGGTCTTTGCGATTGTGACTTGTGCCCTGACACTAACCCTAACCCTTACCCAGCCCGTCTCCTCCACGGCCCCTGCCTGACTGACTCCTTCCCGCCCGGCCTATCACCTGTCACCGTCCTCTGCCCCTGCCTGACACGCTCGTCCCCGCCCGGGCCGTCACCGTCCTCGGCCCCTGCCTGACGGGGCTCCTCCGTCGCCTGGGCCTTCCAAGGGCTTGGTGTGGACGCTGGTTCCAGGACGCCCTCCCAGGAACCCGGTAGCAGGGCGGCCGCAGCGTCTCGTGCAACCCAACCGTCCGCCGGCTGGCCGCCGTCGCTAAGTGGCCTGCGGGGGACGTGCTCCCGCTGTGCCGTGGGGGCCCAGCCTGGTGTCTTCTCTGAGGCCCCGCGGCTGCCGCTCCCCGCAAGGGGATAGCCGCGGAGGTGGGGACCGCCTCCTCATGGGGACGTATACCCAGCTCTCCACGTCGGATTCCGGGGCTCTCTGTCCTGCCAGAAGGCCCAGCTGGCCTGCGGGTCCTTAGAGTGGCAAAAACATCCGAAAACTGAGATTGAGGGTCCGGTGGGTGTCTGCACTTTTGTGCTGGGCACCCCAGGGAGGCCCGGGGGCTGGCTGGACAACGTGGTCTGCTGGGCTGGGGGGGGGGGTTTGGAGGAGCAACTGATGCCCTTTGCACTTTGGGTAGCAAGTGTCTGAGGTGTCTCTGGGCCCTGTGCCATGTGGGGGCGGGGGCGGGGGCGGGGTGGGAGGAGGAGGAGGAGGAGGAGGAGGAGGAGGTGGGAAGGGCCGTGGCCTGCAGTGGTGTTCCCCGGGGTGGCACAGCATGTGGCTTCTTCCACAGGCTGCTTGGCCTGGGCTCCCTGCACCTGGGCCTTTGGAGGACTGGCCCTGTGCTTGCCAACACTTCCTGCAGGGACCCAGAGCTGGGAGGTTGCATCTCTCAGCCCTGGGTCGGGCAGAGCCCCAGCGGGCCATGCCCACAACCTCTCTCAGCAGGGGTCCCCCAGAAGGCTCCTTTGGGACCAGGATTCTCTTGCGGGTGACTCTTTAAGGTCTGGCCCCTGGATGGAGGGGCACCAGGAGTAGAGGAGCAGGAAGGGGAAGGGGGTGGCCATGCGAGGGGACACTTTCAGGCCAAGTCCCAGCTTCAGTCTGATCCTCCTGGGAACCCCGGGGTGGACATCACACCTCCTGGTTGCCCCGCTCTGAGACAAGGAGCCGGGCTTCGCATTCCCACAGCAGCCAGTCGTGGGCTGAGGACACCTGGGGCGTTGGGAACTCCCTGGCTTCTCCTTGGCTTAACATCTGGAGCTGCTTGTGAATTGTGCCGCCACACACACCCGAGTGCAGGTGTCTTCTGCACAGACTGCGGGCCTCGCTCTTCTGAGTGCCGCTAGCTCGCGACCCACCCACGGGTGAACCTGGTCAGGGTACTTTCTCTCAGGGGCAGACTCTGATCCGGGCGGGCTACCGGTGTCTCTGTTTGCTCCTTTCTTTCTTCCACTTCGGGAAAGGCTTCCTTACTGGGTGTGGAAATCTCCTATGCCTTTCCTCGCCTATTCTGTCAGCTCTAAAATTCTCTTTCGGTTGCCACCCTCACAGATGGATTAGGAAACTCTTTGCGGTGCACTCATTAGTGAAATGACCTCAATGACGCTGGAATCCAATATCTAATGGCCGATTTTTAGCGAGTCCACACGCCAGGGTGGTTGGGGTCCAGTGCAGCCCCGGCCAGGCCCAGGCCCCTTGGACTGGGCCACAGGAGGACACAGAGGAGGGTCCCGGCCCCCACGGTAGCGGTGCGGGCAGTTCTCCAAGGGCTTGGGTGTTTTCCAGAGGGAGGAGATGGAGGGGACTGATTTCTTCAGCGCCCCACAAACCACACCACCCCACCCATGGGACACATCCCGAGAGAGAGAGACGCCCCATACACTGGCTCCCCTCCCCCGTGCGCTGTGCCCCAGCCCTGGCCCGGGGGAATAGGCGGCCGCCGGGCCACAGGGTGGGGGGCGCAGCTGAAAGGGGTTGTGGGGGAGGGCCGCCCCTGGCTGGGGTCAAAGGGCGAGCGCCCCGCCCCTCCCGCCCGTGCGCAGTCTGCGGCCCCGGCGCGCTGGGGGTGGGGGGCGGGGAGGTGAAGGAGGCCAGGCGAGGAGAGGAGGGGGGCTTGAAGGTCTCCACCTGGGCGGGTCCAGCCGTGGAGGCGCATCTTGTGTGAGTGTGAGTGAGTGAGTGAGTGTGAGTGTGAGTGTGTGTGTGTACAGAGACAGCCCCCAACCCCGGCCCGCCGCTCCCTGCCCGCCCCGCCTGTCACCCCCCGTCCCTCGGAGCCCGCGGGACCCGGCCGGCGAACTCAACAGGCCCGACCCGGCGCGGGGCCTGGGGCGGGAGGAGGCGGCGGGGAAGCGCAGAGAGGCTCGGCTTCTTGAGCGGGGCAGGGGCGCCCTCCGCCGTCCACGGCCACACCACCCCGAACGCGCCCGATCCCGTCTGGTCTCGGAAGCTAAGCAGGGTCGGGCCTGGTTAGAACTTGGATGGGAGACCGCCCGGTGTATACCGGGTGCCGTAGGCTTCTTCTTTTCTTTTTTTGCCTCTGGTTCTGTCGCGTTTCTGGGAGTGCGGGGGCGGCCCGGGGTGGGGGTGACCCCCACCCTCAGCGCCCGCCGCGGTGCCTGGCGCCCCAGCCCGCGCCGTTGGGCCTCCTCTTGTCCCGAGCCGTGACACCGCCGCCACGCGGCAGCATGCGTGGCTTCTGGACAGTCAGGTCTCAGACCAAAGGTCTGCTCTGTGGGAGCCGACACGCTGGAGGAAACCTTGAGAGTCTGAGAGGGGAGGGAGTTCCAGAAGAAGGCCAGGATGTCATTTTGAGGGAGTATGTGACCAGAACTCCTCCCGTTGCTTTTGGGGTTCTATGGGCTACACGTAGGAATCTTTGGTGGTGGCACCTGATGTTCGGGGATCCGGAGTCACACCCAGACCTGCTCCACAGGCCTCCTTTTACTTTTCTCTTCGGATTCATTTTTTTTTTTTTTTTTTTGAGACAGAGTCTCGGTTTGTTGCCCAGGCTAGAGTGAGTGCCGTGGCGTCAGCCTAGCTCACAGCAACTTCAAACTCCTGGGCTCGAGTGATCCTTCTGCCTCAGCCTCCAGGGTAGCTGGGACTGCAGGCATGCGCCACCATGCCCCGCTAATTTTTTATATATATATCAGTTGGCCAATTAATTTCTTTCTATTTATAGTAGAGACGGGGTCTCGCTCTTGCTCAGGCTGGTTTTGAACTCCTGACCTTGAGCAATCCGCCCGCCTCGGCCTCCCAAGAGCTAGGATTACAGGCGTGAGCCACAGCGCCCGGCCGGATTCATTATTTTTAAAAAGTGTCTCTTATCTCTATTATTGCATTTTCTTTTCTCTCTCTTTTCAAGCAGATGATGGGAGTCCAAGTATTAAGGTGACATGTGTTGCCCGTGCCCCCCTCCCCCCCCCCGTGTTCTTATTCATTTACCTCTCATGTTGTTCCAGCATATTGTGGGGGCACCAATGTTAAGGTCGGGTGCGTTGCCCTCTCCCAGCCTCCCCCCTCGGGTCAGAGCTTCAAGTGCGCCCATCCCCCAGTCGGTGCGTACCCACCCCATTCCTAATGGATGTGTATGCCCATCCCCTCCCCCCACCCGCCCGACACCCACCCGAAGAAGGTGATTCCTCTGTGTCCACTTAGGTGTCCATCGGTTCGTACCCATTTGCTGGTGAGCGCGAGCACGTGGTGCTCGTGTGTCCATTCTTGGGATACTTGGCTTACTGGAACGGGTTCCAGCTCTGGCCAGGAGAACCACGAGAGGTGCCCCCTCACCGCTGCTCCTCATAGCCGAATAGCACTCCGTGGTGTCCACGCGCCACATTTTATTTACCCACTCGTGGGTCGATGGGCACTCGGGTGGCTTCCAGGTCTTTGCGATTGTGACTTGTGCCCTGACACTAACCCTAACCCTTACCCAGCCCGTCTCCTCCACGGCCCCTGCCTGACTGACTCCTTCCCGCCCGGCCTATCACCTGTCACCGTCCTCTGCCCCTGCCTGACACGCTCGTCCCCGCCCGGGCCGTCACCGTCCTCGGCCCCTGCCTGACGGGGCTCCTCCGTCGCCTGGGCCTTCCAAGGGCTTGGTGTGGACGCTGGTTCCAGGACGCCCTCCCAGGAACCCGGTAGCAGGGCGGCCGCAGCGTCTCGTGCAACCCAACCGTCCGCCGGCTGGCCGCCGTCGCTAAGTGGCCTGCGGGGGACGTGCTCCCGCTGTGCCGTGGGGGCCCAGCCTGGTGTCTTCTCTGAGGCCCCGCGGCTGCCGCTCCCCGCAAGGGGATAGCCGCGGAGGTGGGGACCGCCTCCTCATGGGGACGTATACCCAGCTCTCCACGTCGGATTCCGGGGCTCTCTGTCCTGCCAGAAGGCCCAGCTGGCCTGCGGGTCCTTAGAGTGGCAAAAACATCCGAAAACTGAGATTGAGGGTCCGGTGGGTGTCTGCACTTTTGTGCTGGGCACCCCAGGGAGGCCCGGGGGCTGGCTGGACAACGTGGTCTGCTGGGCTGGGGGGGGGGGTTTGGAGGAGCAACTGATGCCCTTTGCACTTTGGGTAGCAAGTGTCTGAGGTGTCTCTGGGCCCTGTGCCATGTGGGGGCGGGGGCGGGGGCGGGGTGGGAGGAGGAGGAGGAGGAGGAGGAGGAGGAGGTGGGAAGGGCCGTGGCCTGCAGTGGTGTTCCCCGGGGTGGCACAGCATGTGGCTTCTTCCACAGGCTGCTTGGCCTGGGCTCCCTGCACCTGGGCCTTTGGAGGACTGGCCCTGTGCTTGCCAACACTTCCTGCAGGGACCCAGAGCTGGGAGGTTGCATCTCTCAGCCCTGGGTCGGGCAGAGCCCCAGCGGGCCATGCCCACAACCTCTCTCAGCAGGGGTCCCCCAGAAGGCTCCTTTGGGACCAGGATTCTCTTGCGGGTGACTCTTTAAGGTCTGGCCCCTGGATGGAGGGGCACCAGGAGTAGAGGAGCAGGAAGGGGAAGGGGGTGGCCATGCGAGGGGACACTTTCAGGCCAAGTCCCAGCTTCAGTCTGATCCTCCTGGGAACCCCGGGGTGGACATCACACCTCCTGGTTGCCCCGCTCTGAGACAAGGAGCCGGGCTTCGCATTCCCACAGCAGCCAGTCGTGGGCTGAGGACACCTGGGGCGTTGGGAACTCCCTGGCTTCTCCTTGGCTTAACATCTGGAGCTGCTTGTGAATTGTGCCGCCACACACACCCGAGTGCAGGTGTCTTCTGCACAGACTGCGGGCCTCGCTCTTCTGAGTGCCGCTAGCTCGCGACCCACCCACGGGTGAACCTGGTCAGGGTACTTTCTCTCAGGGGCAGACTCTGATCCGGGCGGGCTACCGGTGTCTCTGTTTGCTCCTTTCTTTCTTCCACTTCGGGAAAGGCTTCCTTACTGGGTGTGGAAATCTCCTATGCCTTTCCTCGCCTATTCTGTCAGCTCTAAAATTCTCTTTCGGTTGCCACCCTCACAGATGGATTAGGAAACTCTTTGCGGTGCACTCATTAGTGAAATGACCTCAATGACGCTGGAATCCAATATCTAATGGCCGATTTTTAGCGAGTCCACACGCCAGGGTGGTTGGGGTCCAGTGCAGCCCCGGCCAGGCCCAGGCCCCTTGGACTGGGCCACAGGAGGACACAGAGGAGGGTCCCGGCCCCCACGGTAGCGGTGCGGGCAGTTCTCCAAGGGCTTGGGTGTTTTCCAGAGGGAGGAGATGGAGGGGACTGATTTCTTCAGCGCCCCACAAACCACACCACCCCACCCATGGGACACATCCCGAGAGAGAGAGACGCCCCATACACTGGCTCCCCTCCCCCGTGCGCTGTGCCCCAGCCCTGGCCCGGGGGAATAGGCGGCCGCCGGGCCACAGGGTGGGGGGCGCAGCTGAAAGGGGTTGTGGGGGAGGGCCGCCCCTGGCTGGGGTCAAAGGGCGAGCGCCCCGCCCCTCCCGCCCGTGCGCAGTCTGCGGCCCCGGCGCGCTGGGGGTGGGGGGCGGGGAGGTGAAGGAGGCCAGGCGAGGAGAGGAGGGGGGCTTGAAGGTCTCCACCTTGGCGGGTCCAGCCGTGGAGGCGCATCTTGTGTGAGTGTGAGTGAGTGAGTGAGTGTGAGTGTGAGTGTGTGTGTGTACAGAGACAGCCCCCAACCCCGGCCCGCCGCTCCCTGCCCGCCCCGCCTGTCACCCCCCGTCCCTCGGAGCCCGCGGGACCCGGCCGGCGAACTCAACAGGCCCGACCCGGCGCGGGGCCTGGGGCGGGAGGAGGCGGCGGGGAAGCGCAGAGAGGCTTGGCTTCTTGAGCGGGGCAGGGGCGCCCTCCGCCGTCCACGGCCACACCACCCCGAACGCGCCCGATCCCGTCTGGTCTCGGAAGCTAAGCAGGGTCGGGCCTGGTTAGAACTTGGATGGGAGACCGCCCGGTGTATACCGGGTGCCGTAGGCTTCTTCTTTTTTTTTTTTTGCCTCTGGTTCTGTCGCGTTTCTGGGAGTGCGGGGGCGGCCCGGGGTGGGGGTGACCCCCACCCTCAGCGCCCGCCGCGGTGCCTGGCGCCCCAGCCCGCACCGTTGGGCCTCCTCTTGTCCCGAGCCGTGACACCGCCGCCACGCGGCAGCATGCGTGGCTTCTGGACAGTCAGGTCTCAGACCAAAGGTCTGCTCTGTGGGAGCCGACACGCTGGAGGAAACCTTGAGAGTCTGAGAGGGGAGGGAGTTCCAGAAGAAGGCCAGGATGTCATTTTGAGGGAGTATGTGACCAGAACTCCTCCCGTTGCTTTTGGGGTTCTATGGGCTACACGTAGGAATCTTTGGTGGTGGCACCTGATGTTCGGGGATCCGGAGTCACACCCAGACCTGCTCCACAGGCCTCCTTTTACTTTTCTCTTCGGATTCATTTTTTTTTTTTTTTTTTGAGACAGAGTCTCGGTTTGTTGCCCAGGCTAGAGTGAGTGCCGTGGCGTTAGCCTAGCTCACAGCAACTTCAAACTCCTGGGCTCGAGTGATCCTTCTGCCTCAGCCTCCAGGGTAGCTGGGACTGCAGGCATGCGCCACCATGCCCCGCTAATTTTTTATATATATATCAGTTGGCCAATTAATTTCTTTCTATTTATAGTAGAGACGGGGTCTCGCTCTTGCTCAGGCTGGTTTTGAACTCCTGACCTTGAGCAATCCGCCCGCCTCGGCCTCCCAAGAGCTAGGATTACAGGCGTGAGCCACAGCGCCCGGCCGGATTCATTATTTTTAAAAAGTGTCTCTTATCTCTATTATTGCATTTTCTTTTCTCTCTCTTTTCAAGCAGATGATGGGAGTCCAAGTATTAAGGTGACATGTGTTGCCCGTGCCCCCCTCCCCCCCCCCGTGTTCTTATTCATTTACCTCTCATGTTGTTCCAGCATATTGTGGGGGCACCAATGTTAAGGTCGGGTGCGTTGCCCTCTCCCAGCCTCCCCCCTCGGGTCAGAGCTTCAAGTGCGCCCATCCCCCAGTCGGTGCGTACCCACCCCATTCCTAATGGATGTGTATGCCCATCCCCTCCCCCCACCCGCCCGACACCCACCCGAAGAAGGTGATTCCTCTGTGTCCACTTAGGTGTCCATCGGTTCGTACCCATTTGCTGGTGAGCGTGAGCACGTGGTGCTCGTGTGTCCATTCTTGGGATACTTGGCTTACTGGAACGGGTTCCAGCTCTGGCCAGGAGAACCACGAGAGGTGCCCCCTCACCGCTGCTCCTCATAGCCGAATAGCACTCCGTGGTGTCCACGCGCCACATTTTATTTACCCACTCGTGGGTCGATGGGCACTCGGGTGGCTTCCAGGTCTTTGCGATTGTGACTTGTGCCCTGACACTAACCCTAACCCTTACCCAGCCCGTCTCCTCCACGGCCCCTGCCTGACTGACTCCTTCCCGCCCGGCCTATCACCTGTCACCGTCCTCTGCCCCTGCCTGACACGCTCGTCCCCGCCCGGGCCGTCACCGTCCTCGGCCCCTGCCTGACGGGGCTCCTCCGTCGCCTGGGCCTTCCAAGGGCTTGGTGTGGACGCTGGTTCCAGGACGCCCTCCCAGGAACCCGGTAGCAGGGCGGCCGCAGCGTCTCGTGCAACCCAACCGTCCGCCGGCTGGCCGCCGTCGCTAAGTGGCCTGCGGGGGACGTGCTCCCGCTGTGCCGTGGGGGCCCAGCCTGGTGTCTTCTCTGAGGCCCCGCGGCTGCCGCTCCCCGCAAGGGGATAGCCGCGGAGGTGGGGACCGCCTCCTCATGGGGACGTATACCCAGCTCTCCACGTCGGATTCCGGGGCTCTCTGTCCTGCCAGAAGGCCCAGCTGGCCTGCGGGTCCTTAGAGTGGCAAAAACATCCGAAAACTGAGATTGAGGGTCCGGTGGGTGTCTGCACTTTTGTGCTGGGCACCCCAGGGAGGCCCGGGGGCTGGCTGGACAACGTGGTCTGCTGGGCTGGGGGGGGGTTTGGAGGAGCAACTGATGCCCTTTGCACTTTGGGTAGCAAGTGTCTGAGGTGTCTCTGGGCCCTGTGCCATGTGGGGGCGGGGGCGGGGTGGGAGGAGGAGGAGGAGGAGGAGGAGGAGGAGGAGGTGGGAAGGGCCGTGGCCTGCAGTGGTGTTCCCCGGGGTGGCACAGCATGTGGCTTCTTCCACGGGATGCTTGGCCTGGGCTCCCTGCACCTGGGCCTTTGGAGGACTGGCCCTGTGCTTGCCAACACTTCCTGCAGGGACCCAGAGCTGGGAGGTTGCATCTCTCAGCCCTGGGTCGGGCAGAGCCCCAGCGGGCCATGCCCACAACCTCTCTCAGCAGGGGTCCCCCAGAAGGCTCCTTTGGGACCAGGATTCTCTTGCGGGTGACTCTTTAAGGTCTGGCCCCTGGATGGAGGGGCACCAGGAGTAGAGGTGCAGGAAGGGGAAGGGGGTGGCCATGCGAGGGGACACTTTCAGGCCAAGTCCCAGCTTCAGTCTGATCCTCCTGGGAACCCCGGGGTGGACATCACACCTCCTGGTTGCCCCGCTCTGAGACAAGGAGCCGGGCTTCGCATTCCCACAGCAGCCAGTCGTGGGCTGAGGACACCTGGGGCGTTGGGAACTCCCTGGCTTCTCCTTGGTTTAACATCTGGAGCTGCTTGTGAATTGTGCCGCCACACACACCCGAGTGCAGGTGTCTTCTGCACAGACTGCGGGCCTCGCTCTTCTGAATGCCGCTAGCTCGCGACCCACCCACGGGTGAACCTGGTCAGGGTACTTTCTCTCAGGGGCAGACTCTGATCCGGGCGGGCTACCGGTGTCTCTGTTTGCTCCTTTCTTTCTTCCACTTCGGGAAAGGCTTCCTTACTGGGTGTGGAAATCTCCTATGCCTTTCCTCGCCTATTCTGTCAGCTCTAAAATTCTCTTTCGGTTGCCACCCTCACAGATGGATTAGGAAACTCTTTGCGGTGCACTCATTAGTGAAATGACCTCAATGACGCTGGAATCCAATATCTAATGGCCGATTTTTAGCGAGTCCACACGCCAGGGTGGTTGGGGTCCAGTGCAGCCCCGGCCAGGCCCAGGCCCCTTGGACTGGGCCACAGGAGGACACAGAGGAGGGTCCCGGCCCCCACGGTAGCGGTGCGGGCAGTTCTCCAAGGGCTTGGGTGTTTTCCAGAGGGAGGAGATGGAGGGGACTGATTTCTTCAGCGCCCCACAAACCACGCCACCCCACCCAACCCCACCCATGGGACACATCCCGAGAGAGAGAGACGCCCCATACACTGGCTCCCCTCCCCCGTGCGCTGTGCCCCAGCCCTGGCCCGGGGGAATAGGCGGCCGCCGGGCCACAGGGTGGGGGGCGCAGCTGAAAGGGGTTGTGGGGGAGGGCCGCCCCTGGCTGGGGTCAAAGGGCGAGCGCCCCGCCCCTCCCGCCCGTGCGCAGTCTGCGGCCCCGGCGCGCTGGGGGTGGGGGGCGGGGAGGTGAAGGAGGCCAGGCGAGGAGAGGAGGGGGGCTTGAAGGTCTCCACCTGGGCGGGTCCAGCCGTGGAGGCGCATCTTGTGTGAGTGTGAGTGAGTGAGTGAGTGTGAGTGTGAGTGTGTGTGTGTACAGAGACAGCCCCCAACCCCGGCCCGCCGCTCCCTGCCCGCCCCGCCTGTCACCCCCCGTCCCTCGGAGCCCGCGGGACCCGGCCGGCGAACTCAACAGGCCCGACCCGGCGCGGGGCCTGGGGCGGGAGGAGGCGGCGGGGAAGCGCAGAGAGGCTCGGCTTCTTGAGCGGGGCAGGGGCGCCCTCCGCCGTCCACGGCCACACCACCCCAAACGCGCCCGATCCCGTCTGGTCTCGGAAGCTAAGCAGGGTCGGGCCTGGTTAGAACTTGGATGGGAGACCGCCCGGGAATACCGGGTGCCGTAGGCTTCTTCTTTTTTTTTTTTTGCCTCTGGTTCTGTCGCGTTTCTGGGAGTGCGGGGGCGGCCCGGGGTGGGGGTGACCCCCACCCTCAGCGCCCGCCGCGGTGCCTGGCGCCCCAGCCCGCGCCGTTGGGCCTCCTCTTGTCCCGAGCCGTGACACCGCCGCCACGCGGCAGCATGCGTGGCTTCTGGACAGTCAGGTCTCAGACCAAAGGTCTGCTCTGTGGGAGCCGACACGCTGGAGGAAACCTTGAGAGTCTGAGAGGGGAGGGAGTTCCAGAAGAAGGCCAGGATGTCATTTTGAGGGAGTATGTGACCAGAACTCCTCCCGTTGCTTTTGGGGTTCTATGGGCTACACGTAGGAATCTTTGGTGGTGGCACCTGATGTTCGGGGATCCGGAGTCACACCCAGACCTGCTCCACAGGCCTCCTTTTACTTTTCTCTTCGGATTCATTTTTTTTTTTTTTTTTTTTGAGACAGAGTCTCGGTTTGTTGCCCAGGCTAGAGTGAGTGCCGTGGCGTCAGCCTAGCTCACAGCAACTTCAAACTCCTGGGCTCGAGTGATCCTTCTGCCTCAGCCTCCAGGGTAGCTGGGACTGCAGGCATGCGCCACCATGCCCCGCTAATTTTTTATATATATATCAGTTGGCCAATTAATTTCTTTCTATTTATAGTAGAGACGGGGTCTCGCTCTTGCTCAGGCTGGTTTTGAACTCCTGACCTTGAGCAATCCGCCCGCCTCGGCCTCCCAAGAGCTAGGATTACAGGCGTGAGCCACAGCGCCCGGCCGGATTCATTATTTTTAAAAAGTGTCTCTTATCTCTATTATTGCATTTTCTTTTCTCTCTCTTTTCAAGCAGATGATGGGAGTCCAAGTATTAAGGTGACATGTGTTGCCCGTGCCCCCCTCCCCCCCCCCCGTGTTCTTATTCATTTACCTCTCATGTTGTTCCAGCATATTGTGGGGGCACCAATGTTAAGGTCGGGTGCGTTGCCCTCTCCCAGCCTCCCCCCTCGGGTCAGAGCTTCAAGTGCGCCCATCCCCCAGTCGGTGCGTACCCACCCCATTCCTAATGGATGTGTATGCCCATCCCCTCCCCCCACCCGCCCGACACCCACCCGAAGAAGGTGATTCCTCTGTGTCCACTTAGGTGTCCATCGGTTCGTACCCATTTGCTGGTGAGCGCGAGCACGTGGTGCTCGTGTGTCCATTCTTGGGATACTTGGCTTACTGGAACGGGTTCCAGCTCTGGCCAGGAGAACCACGAGAGGTGCCCCCTCACCGCTGCTCCTCATAGCCGAATAGCACTCCGTGGTGTCCACGCGCCACATTTTATTTACCCACTCGTGGGTCGATGGGCACTCGGGTGGCTTCCAGGTCTTTGCGATTGTGACTTGTGCCCTGACACTAACCCTAACCCTTACCCAGCCCGTCTCCTCCACGGCCCCTGCCTGACTGACTCCTTCCCGCCCGGCCTATCACCTGTCACCGTCCTCTGCCCCTGCCTGACACGCTCGTCCCCGCCCGGGCCGTCACCGTCCTCGGCCCCTGCCTGACGGGGCTCCTCCGTCGCCTGGGCCTTCCAAGGGCTTGGTGTGGACGCTGGTTCCAGGACGCCCTCCCAGGAACCCGGTAGCAGGGCGGCCGCAGCGTCTCGTGCAACCCAACCGTCCGCCGGCTGGCCGCCGTCGCTAAGTGGCCTGCGGGGGACGTGCTCCCGCTGTGCCGTGGGGGCCCAGCCTGGTGTCTTCTCTGAGGCCCCGCGGCTGCCGCTCCCCGCAAGGGGATAGCCGCGGAGGTGGGGACCGCCTCCTCATGGGGACGTATACCCAGCTCTCCACGTCGGATTCCGGGGCTCTCTGTCCTGCCAGAAGGCCCAGCTGGCCTGCGGGTCCTTAGAGTGGCAAAAACATCCGAAAACTGAGATTGAGGGTCCGGTGGGTGTCTGCACTTTTGTGCTGGGCACCCCAGGGAGGCCCGGGGGCTGGCTGGACAACGTGGTCTGCTGGGCTGGGGGGGGGGTTTGGAGGAGCAACTGATGCCCTTTGCACTTTGGGTAGCAAGTGTCTGAGGTGTCTCTGGGCCCTGTGCCATGTGGGGGCGGGGGCGGGGGCGGGGTGGGAGGAGGAGGAGGAGGAGGAGGAGGAGGAGGTGGGAAGGGCCGTGGCCTGCAGTGGTGTTCCCCGGGGTGGCACAGCATGTGGCTTCTTCCACAGGCTGCTTGGCCTGGGCTCCCTGCACCTGGGCCTTTGGAGGACTGGCCCTGTGCTTGCCAACACTTCCTGCAGGGACCCAGAGCTGGGAGGTTGCATCTCTCAGCCCTGGGTCGGGCAGAGCCCCAGCGGGCCATGCCCACAACCTCTCTCAGCAGGGGTCCCCCAGAAGGCTCCTTTGGGACCAGGATTCTCTTGCGGGTGACTCTTTAAGGTCTGGCCCCTGGATGGAGGGGCACCAGGAGTAGAGGAGCAGGAAGGGGAAGGGGGTGGCCATGCGAGGGGACACTTTCAGGCCAAGTCCCAGCTTCAGTCTGATCCTCCTGGGAACCCCGGGGTGGACATCACACCTCCTGGTTGCCCCGCTCTGAGACAAGGAGCCGGGCTTCGCATTCCCACAGCAGCCAGTCGTGGGCTGAGGACACCTGGGGCGTTGGGAACTCCCTGGCTTCTCCTTGGCTTAACATCTGGAGCTGCTTGTGAATTGTGCCGCCACACACACCCGAGTGCAGGTGTCTTCTGCACAGACTGCGGGCCTCGCTCTTCTGAGTGCCGCTAGCTCGCGACCCACCCACGGGTGAACCTGGTCAGGGTACTTTCTCTCAGGGGCAGACTCTGATCCGGGCGGGCTACCGGTGTCTCTGTTTGCTCCTTTCTTTCTTCCACTTCGGGAAAGGCTTCCTTACTGGGTGTGGAAATCTCCTATGCCTTTCCTCGCCTATTCTGTCAGCTCTAAAATTCTCTTTCGGTTGCCACCCTCACAGATGGATTAGGAAACTCTTTGCGGTGCACTCATTAGTGAAATGACCTCAATGACGCTGGAATCCAATATCTAATGGCCGATTTTTAGCGAGTCCACACGCCAGGGTGGTTGGGGTCCAGTGCAGCCCCGGCCAGGCCCAGGCCCCTTGGACTGGGCCACAGGAGGACACAGAGGAGGGTCCCGGCCCCCACGGTAGCGGTGCGGGCAGTTCTCCAAGGGCTTGGGTGTTTTCCAGAGGGAGGAGATGGAGGGGACTGATTTCTTCAGCGCCCCACAAACCACACCACCCCACCCATGGGACACATCCCGAGAGAGAGAGACGCCCCATACACTGGCTCCCCTCCCCCGTGCGCTGTGCCCCAGCCCTGGCCCGGGGGAATAGGCGGCCGCCGGGCCACAGGGTGGGGGGCGCAGCTGAAAGGGGTTGTGGGGGAGGGCCGCCCCTGGCTGGGGTCAAAGGGCGAGCGCCCCGCCCCTCCCGCCCGTGCGCAGTCTGCGGCCCCGGCGCGCTGGGGGTGGGGGGCGGGGAGGTGAAGGAGGCCAGGCGAGGAGAGGAGGGGGGCTTGAAGGTCTCCACCTTGGCGGGTCCAGCCGTGGAGGCGCATCTTGTGTGAGTGTGAGTGAGTGAGTGAGTGTGAGTGTGAGTGTGTGTGTGTACAGAGACAGCCCCCAACCCCGGCCCGCCGCTCCCTGCCCGCCCCGCCTGTCACCCCCCGTCCCTCGGAGCCCGCGGGACCCGGCCGGCGAACTCAACAGGCCCGACCCGGCGCGGGGCCTGGGGCGGGAGGAGGCGGCGGGGAAGCGCAGAGAGGCTCGGCTTCTTGAGCGGGGCAGGGGCGCCCTCCGCCGTCCACGGCCACACCACCCCGAACGCGCCCGATCCCGTCTGGTCTCGGAAGCTAAGCAGGGTCGGGCCTGGTTAGAACTTGGATGGGAGACCGCCCGGTGTATACCGGGTGCCGTAGGCTTCTTCTTTTCTTTTTTTGCCTCTGGTTCTGTCGCGTTTCTGGGAGTGCGGGGGCGGCCCGGGGTGGGGGTGACCCCCACCCTCAGCGCCCGCCGCGGTGCCTGGCGCCCCAGCCCGCGCCGTTGGGCCTCCTCTTGTCCCGAGCCGTGACACCGCCGCCACGCGGCAGCATGCGTGGCTTCTGGACAGTCAGGTCTCAGACCAAAGGTCTGCTCTGTGGGAGCCGACACGCTGGAGGAAACCTTGAGAGTCTGAGAGGGGAGGGAGTTCCAGAAGAAGGCCAGGATGTCATTTTGAGGGAGTATGTGACCAGAACTCCTCCCGTTGCTTTTGGGGTTCTATGGGCTACACGTAGGAATCTTTGGTGGTGGCACCTGATGTTCGGGGATCCGGAGTCACACCCAGACCTGCTCCACAGGCCTCCTTTTACTTTTCTCTTCGGATTCATTTTTTTTTTTTTTTTTTTTGAGACAGAGTCTCGGTTTGTTGCCCAGGCTAGAGTGAGTGCCGTGGCGTCAGCCTAGCTCACAGCAACTTCAAACTCCTGGGCTCGAGTGATCCTTCTGCCTCAGCCTCCAGGGTAGCTGGGACTGCAGGCATGCGCCACCATGCCCCGCTAATTTTTTATATATATATCAGTTGGCCAATTAATTTCTTTCTATTTATAGTAGAGACGGGGTCTCGCTCTTGCTCAGGCTGGTTTTGAACTCCTGACCTTGAGCAATCCGCCCGCCTCGGCCTCCCAAGAGCTAGGATTACAGGCGTGAGCCACAGCGCCCGGCCGGATTCATTATTTTTAAAAAGTGTCTCTTATCTCTATTATTGCATTTTCTTTTCTCTCTCTTTTCAAGCAGATGATGGGAGTCCAAGTATTAAGGTGACATGTGTTGCCCGTGCCCCCCTCCCCCCCCCCCGTGTTCTTATTCATTTACCTCTCATGTTGTTCCAGCATATTGTGGGGGCACCAATGTTAAGGTCGGGTGCGTTGCCCTCTCCCAGCCTCCCCCCTCGGGTCAGAGCTTCAAGTGCGCCCATCCCCCAGTCGGTGCGTACCCACCCCATTCCTAATGGATGTGTATGCCCATCCCCTCCCCCCACCCGCCCGACACCCACCCGAAGAAGGTGATTCCTCTGTGTCCACTTAGGTGTCCATCGGTTCGTACCCATTTGCTGGTGAGCGCGAGCACGTGGTGCTCGTGTGTCCATTCTTGGGATACTTGGCTTACTGGAACGGGTTCCAGCTCTGGCCAGGAGAACCACGAGAGGTGCCCCCTCACCGCTGCTCCTCATAGCCGAATAGCACTCCGTGGTGTCCACGCGCCACATTTTATTTACCCACTCGTGGGTCGATGGGCACTCGGGTGGCTTCCAGGTCTTTGCGATTGTGACTTGTGCCCTGACACTAACCCTAACCCTTACCCAGCCCGTCTCCTCCACGGCCCCTGCCTGACTGACTCCTTCCCGCCCGGCCTATCACCTGTCACCGTCCTCTGCCCCTGCCTGACACGCTCGTCCCCGCCCGGGCCGTCACCGTCCTCGGCCCCTGCCTGACGGGGCTCCTCCGTCGCCTGGGCCTTCCAAGGGCTTGGTGTGGACGCTGGTTCCAGGACGCCCTCCCAGGAACCCGGTAGCAGGGCGGCCGCAGCGTCTCGTGCAACCCAACCGTCCGCCGGCTGGCCGCCGTCGCTAAGTGGCCTGCGGGGGACGTGCTCCCGCTGTGCCGTGGGGGCCCAGCCTGGTGTCTTCTCTGAGGCCCCGCGGCTGCCGCTCCCCGCAAGGGGATAGCCGCGGAGGTGGGGACCGCCTCCTCATGGGGACGTATACCCAGCTCTCCACGTCGGATTCCGGGGCTCTCTGTCCTGCCAGAAGGCCCAGCTGGCCTGCGGGTCCTTAGAGTGGCAAAAACATCCGAAAACTGAGATTGAGGGTCCGGTGGGTGTCTGCACTTTTGTGCTGGGCACCCCAGGGAGGCCCGGGGGCTGGCTGGACAACGTGGTCTGCTGGGCTGGGGGGGGGGGTTTGGAGGAGCAACTGATGCCCTTTGCACTTTGGGTAGCAAGTGTCTGAGGTGTCTCTGGGCCCTGTGCCATGTGGGGGCGGGGGCGGGGGCGGGGTGGGAGGAGGAGGAGGAGGAGGAGGAGGAGGAGGTGGGAAGGGCCGTGGCCTGCAGTGGTGTTCCCCGGGGTGGCACAGCATGTGGCTTCTTCCACAGGCTGCTTGGCCTGGGCTCCCTGCACCTGGGCCTTTGGAGGACTGGCCCTGTGCTTGCCAACACTTCCTGCAGGGACCCAGAGCTGGGAGGTTGCATCTCTCAGCCCTGGGTCGGGCAGAGCCCCAGCGGGCCATGCCCACAACCTCTCTCAGCAGGGGTCCCCCAGAAGGCTCCTTTGGGACCAGGATTCTCTTGCGGGTGACTCTTTAAGGTCTGGCCCCTGGATGGAGGGGCACCAGGAGTAGAGGAGCAGGAAGGGGAAGGGGGTGGCCATGCGAGGGGACACTTTCAGGCCAAGTCCCAGCTTCAGTCTGATCCTCCTGGGAACCCCGGGGTGGACATCACACCTCCTGGTTGCCCCGCTCTGAGACAAGGAGCCGGGCTTCGCATTCCCACAGCAGCCAGTCGTGGGCTGAGGACACCTGGGGCGTTGGGAACTCCCTGGCTTCTCCTTGGCTTAACATCTGGAGCTGCTTGTGAATTGTGCCGCCACACACACCCGAGTGCAGGTGTCTTCTGCACAGACTGCGGGCCTCGCTCTTCTGAGTGCCGCTAGCTCGCGACCCACCCACGGGTGAACCTGGTCAGGGTACTTTCTCTCAGGGGCAGACTCTGATCCGGGCGGGCTACCGGTGTCTCTGTTTGCTCCTTTCTTTCTTCCACTTCGGGAAAGGCTTCCTTACTGGGTGTGGAAATCTCCTATGCCTTTCCTCGCCTATTCTGTCAGCTCTAAAATTCTCTTTCGGTTGCCACCCTCACAGATGGATTAGGAAACTCTTTGCGGTGCACTCATTAGTGAAATGACCTCAATGACGCTGGAATCCAATATCTAATGGCCGATTTTTAGCGAGTCCACACGCCAGGGTGGTTGGGGTCCAGTGCAGCCCCGGCCAGGCCCAGGCCCCTTGGACTGGGCCACAGGAGGACACAGAGGAGGGTCCCGGCCCCCACGGTAGCGGTGCGGGCAGTTCTCCAAGGGCTTGGGTGTTTTCCAGAGGGAGGAGATGGAGGGGACTGATTTCTTCAGCGCCCCACAAACCACACCACCCCACCCATGGGACACATCCCGAGAGAGAGAGACGCCCCATACACTGGCTCCCCTCCCCCGTGCGCTGTGCCCCAGCCCTGGCCCGGGGGAATAGGCGGCCGCCGGGCCACAGGGTGGGGGGCGCAGCTGAAAGGGGTTGTGGGGGAGGGCCGCCCCTGGCTGGGGTCAAAGGGCGAGCGCCCCGCCCCTCCCGCCCGTGCGCAGTCTGCGGCCCCGGCGCGCTGGGGGTGGGGGGCGGGGAGGTGAAGGAGGCCAGGCGAGGAGAGGAGGGGGGCTTGAAGGTCTCCACCTTGGCGGGTCCAGCCGTGGAGGCGCATCTTGTGTGAGTGTGAGTGAGTGAGTGAGTGTGAGTGTGAGTGTGTGTGTGTACAGAGACAGCCCCCAACCCCGGCCCGCCGCTCCCTGCCCGCCCCGCCTGTCACCCCCCGTCCCTCGGAGCCCGCGGGACCCGGCCGGCGAACTCAACAGGCCCGACCCGGCGCGGGGCCTGGGGCGGGAGGAGGCGGCGGGGAAGCGCAGAGAGGCTCGGCTTCTTGAGCGGGGCAGGGGCGCCCTCCGCCGTCCACGGCCACACCACCCCGAACGCGCCCGATCCCGTCTGGTCTCGGAAGCTAAGCAGGGTCGGGCCTGGTTAGAACTTGGATGGGAGACCGCCCGGTGTATACCGGGTGCCGTAGGCTTCTTCTTTTCTTTTTTTGCCTCTGGTTCTGTCGCGTTTCTGGGAGTGCGGGGGCGGCCCGGGGTGGGGGTGACCCCCACCCTCAGCGCCCGCCGCGGTGCCTGGCGCCCCAGCCCGCGCCGTTGGGCCTCCTCTTGTCCCGAGCCGTGACACCGCCGCCACGCGGCAGCATGCGTGGCTTCTGGACAGTCAGGTCTCAGACCAAAGGTCTGCTCTGTGGGAGCCGACACGCTGGAGGAAACCTTGAGAGTCTGAGAGGGGAGGGAGTTCCAGAAGAAGGCCAGGATGTCATTTTGAGGGAGTATGTGACCAGAACTCCTCCCGTTGCTTTTGGGGTTCTATGGGCTACACGTAGGAATCTTTGGTGGTGGCACCTGATGTTCGGGGATCCGGAGTCACACCCAGACCTGCTCCACAGGCCTCCTTTTACTTTTCTCTTCGGATTCATTTTTTTTTTTTTTTTTTTTGAGACAGAGTCTCGGTTTGTTGCCCAGGCTAGAGTGAGTGCCGTGGCGTCAGCCTAGCTCACAGCAACTTCAAACTCCTGGGCTCGAGTGATCCTTCTGCCTCAGCCTCCAGGGTAGCTGGGACTGCAGGCATGCGCCACCATGCCCCGCTAATTTTTTATATATATATCAGTTGGCCAATTAATTTCTTTCTATTTATAGTAGAGACGGGGTCTCGCTCTTGCTCAGGCTGGTTTTGAACTCCTGACCTTGAGCAATCCGCCCGCCTCGGCCTCCCAAGAGCTAGGATTACAGGCGTGAGCCACAGCGCCCGGCCGGATTCATTATTTTTAAAAAGTGTCTCTTATCTCTATTATTGCATTTTCTTTTCTCTCTCTTTTCAAGCAGATGATGGGAGTCCAAGTATTAAGGTGACATGTGTTGCCCGTGCCCCCCTCCCCCCCCCCCGTGTTCTTATTCATTTACCTCTCATGTTGTTCCAGCATATTGTGGGGGCACCAATGTTAAGGTCGGGTGCGTTGCCCTCTCCCAGCCTCCCCCCTCGGGTCAGAGCTTCAAGTGCGCCCATCCCCCAGTCGGTGCGTACCCACCCCATTCCTAATGGATGTGTATGCCCATCCCCTCCCCCCACCCGCCCGACACCCACCCGAAGAAGGTGATTCCTCTGTGTCCACTTAGGTGTCCATCGGTTCGTACCCATTTGCTGGTGAGCGCGAGCACGTGGTGCTCGTGTGTCCATTCTTGGGATACTTGGCTTACTGGAACGGGTTCCAGCTCTGGCCAGGAGAACCACGAGAGGTGCCCCCTCACCGCTGCTCCTCATAGCCGAATAGCACTCCGTGGTGTCCACGCGCCACATTTTATTTACCCACTCGTGGGTCGATGGGCACTCGGGTGGCTTCCAGGTCTTTGCGATTGTGACTTGTGCCCTGACACTAACCCTAACCCTTACCCAGCCCGTCTCCTCCACGGCCCCTGCCTGACTGACTCCTTCCCGCCCGGCCTATCACCTGTCACCGTCCTCTGCCCCTGCCTGACACGCTCGTCCCCGCCCGGGCCGTCACCGTCCTCGGCCCCTGCCTGACGGGGCTCCTCCGTCGCCTGGGCCTTCCAAGGGCTTGGTGTGGACGCTGGTTCCAGGACGCCCTCCCAGGAACCCGGTAGCAGGGCGGCCGCAGCGTCTCGTGCAACCCAACCGTCCGCCGGCTGGCCGCCGTCGCTAAGTGGCCTGCGGGGGACGTGCTCCCGCTGTGCCGTGGGGGCCCAGCCTGGTGTCTTCTCTGAGGCCCCGCGGCTGCCGCTCCCCGCAAGGGGATAGCCGCGGAGGTGGGGACCGCCTCCTCATGGGGACGTATACCCAGCTCTCCACGTCGGATTCCGGGGCTCTCTGTCCTGCCAGAAGGCCCAGCTGGCCTGCGGGTCCTTAGAGTGGCAAAAACATCCGAAAACTGAGATTGAGGGTCCGGTGGGTGTCTGCACTTTTGTGCTGGGCACCCCAGGGAGGCCCGGGGGCTGGCTGGACAACGTGGTCTGCTGGGCTGGGGGGGGGGGTTTGGAGGAGCAACTGATGCCCTTTGCACTTTGGGTAGCAAGTGTCTGAGGTGTCTCTGGGCCCTGTGCCATGTGGGGGCGGGGGCGGGGGCGGGGTGGGAGGAGGAGGAGGAGGAGGAGGAGGAGGAGGTGGGAAGGGCCGTGGCCTGCAGTGGTGTTCCCCGGGGTGGCACAGCATGTGGCTTCTTCCACAGGCTGCTTGGCCTGGGCTCCCTGCACCTGGGCCTTTGGAGGACTGGCCCTGTGCTTGCCAACACTTCCTGCAGGGACCCAGAGCTGGGAGGTTGCATCTCTCAGCCCTGGGTCGGGCAGAGCCCCAGCGGGCCATGCCCACAACCTCTCTCAGCAGGGGTCCCCCAGAAGGCTCCTTTGGGACCAGGATTCTCTTGCGGGTGACTCTTTAAGGTCTGGCCCCTGGATGGAGGGGCACCAGGAGTAGAGGAGCAGGAAGGGGAAGGGGGTGGCCATGCGAGGGGACACTTTCAGGCCAAGTCCCAGCTTCAGTCTGATCCTCCTGGGAACCCCGGGGTGGACATCACACCTCCTGGTTGCCCCGCTCTGAGACAAGGAGCCGGGCTTCGCATTCCCACAGCAGCCAGTCGTGGGCTGAGGACACCTGGGGCGTTGGGAACTCCCTGGCTTCTCCTTGGCTTAACATCTGGAGCTGCTTGTGAATTGTGCCGCCACACACACCCGAGTGCAGGTGTCTTCTGCACAGACTGCGGGCCTCGCTCTTCTGAGTGCCGCTAGCTCGCGACCCACCCACGGGTGAACCTGGTCAGGGTACTTTCTCTCAGGGGCAGACTCTGATCCGGGCGGGCTACCGGTGTCTCTGTTTGCTCCTTTCTTTCTTCCACTTCGGGAAAGGCTTCCTTACTGGGTGTGGAAATCTCCTATGCCTTTCCTCGCCTATTCTGTCAGCTCTAAAATTCTCTTTCGGTTGCCACCCTCACAGATGGATTAGGAAACTCTTTGCGGTGCACTCATTAGTGAAATGACCTCAATGACGCTGGAATCCAATATCTAATGGCCGATTTTTAGCGAGTCCACACGCCAGGGTGGTTGGGGTCCAGTGCAGCCCCGGCCAGGCCCAGGCCCCTTGGACTGGGCCACAGGAGGACACAGAGGAGGGTCCCGGCCCCCACGGTAGCGGTGCGGGCAGTTCTCCAAGGGCTTGGGTGTTTTCCAGAGGGAGGAGATGGAGGGGACTGATTTCTTCAGCGCCCCACAAACCACACCACCCCACCCATGGGACACATCCCGAGAGAGAGAGACGCCCCATACACTGGCTCCCCTCCCCCGTGCGCTGTGCCCCAGCCCTGGCCCGGGGGAATAGGCGGCCGCCGGGCCACAGGGTGGGGGGCGCAGCTGAAAGGGGTTGTGGGGGAGGGCCGCCCCTGGCTGGGGTCAAAGGGCGAGCGCCCCGCCCCTCCCGCCCGTGCGCAGTCTGCGGCCCCGGCGCGCTGGGGGTGGGGGGCGGGGAGGTGAAGGAGGCCAGGCGAGGAGAGGAGGGGGGCTTGAAGGTCTCCACCTTGGCGGGTCCAGCCGTGGAGGCGCATCTTGTGTGAGTGTGAGTGAGTGAGTGAGTGTGAGTGTGAGTGTGTGTGTGTACAGAGACAGCCCCCAACCCCGGCCCGCCGCTCCCTGCCCGCCCCGCCTGTCACCCCCCGTCCCTCGGAGCCCGCGGGACCCGGCCGGCGAACTCAACAGGCCCGACCCGGCGCGGGGCCTGGGGCGGGAGGAGGCGGCGGGGAAGCGCAGAGAGGCTCGGCTTCTTGAGCGGGGCAGGGGCGCCCTCCGCCGTCCACGGCCACACCACCCCGAACGCGCCCGATCCCGTCTGGTCTCGGAAGCTAAGCAGGGTCGGGCCTGGTTAGAACTTGGATGGGAGACCGCCCGGTGTATACCGGGTGCCGTAGGCTTCTTCTTTTCTTTTTTTGCCTCTGGTTCTGTCGCGTTTCTGGGAGTGCGGGGGCGGCCCGGGGTGGGGGTGACCCCCACCCTCAGCGCCCGCCGCGGTGCCTGGCGCCCCAGCCCGCGCCGTTGGGCCTCCTCTTGTCCCGAGCCGTGACACCGCCGCCACGCGGCAGCATGCGTGGCTTCTGGACAGTCAGGTCTCAGACCAAAGGTCTGCTCTGTGGGAGCCGACACGCTGGAGGAAACCTTGAGAGTCTGAGAGGGGAGGGAGTTCCAGAAGAAGGCCAGGATGTCATTTTGAGGGAGTATGTGACCAGAACTCCTCCCGTTGCTTTTGGGGTTCTATGGGCTACACGTAGGAATCTTTGGTGGTGGCACCTGATGTTCGGGGATCCGGAGTCACACCCAGACCTGCTCCACAGGCCTCCTTTTACTTTTCTCTTCGGATTCATTTTTTTTTTTTTTTTTTTTTGAGACAGAGTCTCGGTTTGTTGCCCAGGCTAGAGTGAGTGCCGTGGCGTCAGCCTAGCTCACAGCAACTTCAAACTCCTGGGCTCGAGTGATCCTTCTGCCTCAGCCTCCAGGGTAGCTGGGACTGCAGGCATGCGCCACCATGCCCCGCTAATTTTTTATATATATATCAGTTGGCCAATTAATTTCTTTCTATTTATAGTAGAGACGGGGTCTCGCTCTTGCTCAGGCTGGTTTTGAACTCCTGACCTTGAGCAATCCGCCCGCCTCGGCCTCCCAAGAGCTAGGATTACAGGCGTGAGCCACAGCGCCCGGCCGGATTCATTATTTTTAAAAAGTGTCTCTTATCTCTATTATTGCATTTTCTTTTCTCTCTCTTTTCAAGCAGATGATGGGAGTCCAAGTATTAAGGTGACATGTGTTGCCCGTGCCCCCCTCCCCCCCCCCGTGTTCTTATTCATTTACCTCTCATGTTGTTCCAGCATATTGTGGGGGCACCAATGTTAAGGTCGGGTGCGTTGCCCTCTCCCAGCCTCCCCCCTCGGGTCAGAGCTTCAAGTGCGCCCATCCCCCAGTCGGTGCGTACCCACCCCATTCCTAATGGATGTGTATGCCCATCCCCTCCCCCCACCCGCCCGACACCCACCCGAAGAAGGTGATTCCTCTGTGTCCACTTAGGTGTCCATCGGTTCGTACCCATTTGCTGGTGAGCGCGAGCACGTGGTGCTCGTGTGTCCATTCTTGGGATACTTGGCTTACTGGAACGGGTTCCAGCTCTGGCCAGGAGAACCACGAGAGGTGCCCCCTCACCGCTGCTCCTCATAGCCGAACAGCACTCCGTGGTGTCCACGCGCCACATTTTATTTACCCACTCGTGGGTCGATGGGCACTCGGGTGGCTTCCAGGTCTTTGCGATTGTGACTTGTGCCCTGACACTAACCCTAACCCTTACCCAGCCCGTCTCCTCCACGGCCCCTGCCTGACTGACTCCTTCCCGCCCGGCCTATCACCTGTCACCGTCCTCTGCCCCTGCCTGACACGCTCGTCCCCGCCCGGGCCGTCACCGTCCTCGGCCCCTGCCTGACGGGGCTCCTCCGTCGCCTGGGCCTTCCAAGGGCTTGGTGTGGACGCTGGTTCCAGGACGCCCTCCCAGGAACCCGGTAGCAGGGCGGCCGCAGCGTCTCGTGCAACCCAACCGTCCGCCGGCTGGCCGCCGTCGCTAAGTGGCCTGCGGGGGACGTGCTCCCGCTGTGCCGTGGGGGCCCAGCCTGGTGTCTTCTCTGAGGCCCCGCGGCTGCCGCTCCCCGCAAGGGGATAGCCGCGGAGGTGGGGACCGCCTCCTCATGGGGACGTATACCCAGCTCTCCACGTCGGATTCCGGGGCTCTCTGTCCTGCCAGAAGGCCCAGCTGGCCTGCGGGTCCTTAGAGTGGCAAAAACATCCGAAAACTGAGATTGAGGGTCCGGTGGGTGTCTGCACTTTTGTGCTGGGCACCCCAGGGAGGCCCGGGGGCTGGCTGGACAACGTGGTCTGCTGGGCTGGGGGGGGGGGTTTGGAGGAGCAACTGATGCCCTTTGCACTTTGGGTAGCAAGTGTCTGAGGTGTCTCTGGGCCCTGTGCCATGTGGGGGCGGGGGCGGGGGCGGGGTGGGAGGAGGAGGAGGAGGAGGAGGAGGAGGAGGTGGGAAGGGCCGTGGCCTGCAGTGGTGTTCCCCGGGGTGGCACAGCATGTGGCTTCTTCCACAGGCTGCTTGGCCTGGGCTCCCTGCACCTGGGCCTTTGGAGGACTGGCCCTGTGCTTGCCAACACTTCCTGCAGGGACCCAGAGCTGGGAGGTTGCATCTCTCAGCCCTGGGTCGGGCAGAGCCCCAGCGGGCCATGCCCACAACCTCTCTCAGCAGGGGTCCCCCAGAAGGCTCCTTTGGGACCAGGATTCTCTTGCGGGTGACTCTTTAAGGTCTGGCCCCTGGATGGAGGGGCACCAGGAGTAGAGGAGCAGGAAGGGGAAGGGGGTGGCCATGCGAGGGGACACTTTCAGGCCAAGTCCCAGCTTCAGTCTGATCCTCCTGGGAACCCCGGGGTGGACATCACACCTCCTGGTTGCCCCGCTCTGAGACAAGGAGCCGGGCTTCGCATTCCCACAGCAGCCAGTCGTGGGCTGAGGACACCTGGGGCGTTGGGAACTCCCTGGCTTCTCCTTGGCTTAACATCTGGAGCTGCTTGTGAATTGTGCCGCCACACACACCCGAGTGCAGGTGTCTTCTGCACAGACTGCGGGCCTCGCTCTTCTGAGTGCCGCTAGCTCGCGACCCACCCACGGGTGAACCTGGTCAGGGTACTTTCTCTCAGGGGCAGACTCTGATCCGGGCGGGCTACCGGTGTCTCTGTTTGCTCCTTTCTTTCTTCCACTTCGGGAAAGGCTTCCTTACTGGGTGTGGAAATCTCCTATGCCTTTCCTCGCCTATTCTGTCAGCTCTAAAATTCTCTTTCGGTTGCCACCCTCACAGATGGATTAGGAAACTCTTTGCGGTGCACTCATTAGTGAAATGACCTCAATGACGCTGGAATCCAATATCTAATGGCCGATTTTTAGCGAGTCCACACGCCAGGGTGGTTGGGGTCCAGTGCAGCCCCGGCCAGGCCCAGGCCCCTTGGACTGGGCCACAGGAGGACACAGAGGAGGGTCCCGGCCCCCACGGTAGCGGTGCGGGCAGTTCTCCAAGGGCTTGGGTGTTTTCCAGAGGGAGGAGATGGAGGGGACTGATTTCTTCAGCGCCCCACAAACCACACCACCCCACCCATGGGACACATCCCGAGAGAGAGAGACGCCCCATACACTGGCTCCCCTCCCCCGTGCGCTGTGCCCCAGCCCTGGCCCGGGGGAATAGGCGGCCGCCGGGCCACAGGGTGGGGGGCGCAGCTGAAAGGGGTTGTGGGGGAGGGCCGCCCCTGGCTGGGGTCAAAGGGCGAGCGCCCCGCCCCTCCCGCCCGTGCGCAGTCTGCGGCCCCGGCGCGCTGGGGGTGGGGGGCGGGGAGGTGAAGGAGGCCAGGCGAGGAGAGGAGGGGGGCTTGAAGGTCTCCACCTTGGCGGGTCCAGCCGTGGAGGCGCATCTTGTGTGAGTGTGAGTGAGTGAGTGAGTGTGAGTGTGAGTGTGTGTGTGTACAGAGACAGCCCCCAACCCCGGCCCGCCGCTCCCTGCCCGCCCCGCCTGTCACCCCCCGTCCCTCGGAGCCCGCGGGACCCGGCCGGCGAACTCAACAGGCCCGACCCGGCGCGGGGCCTGGGGCGGGAGGAGGCGGCGGGGAAGCGCAGAGAGGCTCGGCTTCTTGAGCGGGGCAGGGGCGCCCTCCGCCGTCCACGGCCACACCACCCCGAACGCGCCCGATCCCGTCTGGTCTCGGAAGCTAAGCAGGGTCGGGCCTGGTTAGAACTTGGATGGGAGACCGCCCGGTGTATACCGGGTGCCGTAGGCTTCTTCTTTTCTTTTTTTGCCTCTGGTTCTGTCGCGTTTCTGGGAGTGCGGGGGCGGCCCGGGGTGGGGGTGACCCCCACCCTCAGCGCCCGCCGCGGTGCCTGGCGCCCCAGCCCGCGCCGTTGGGCCTCCTCTTGTCCCGAGCCGTGACACCGCCGCCACGCGGCAGCATGCGTGGCTTCTGGACAGTCAGGTCTCAGACCAAAGGTCTGCTCTGTGGGAGCCGACACGCTGGAGGAAACCTTGAGAGTCTGAGAGGGGAGGGAGTTCCAGAAGAAGGCCAGGATGTCATTTTGAGGGAGTATGTGACCAGAACTCCTCCCGTTGCTTTTGGGGTTCTATGGGCTACACGTAGGAATCTTTGGTGGTGGCACCTGATGTTCGGGGATCCGGAGTCACACCCAGACCTGCTCCACAGGCCTCCTTTTACTTTTCTCTTCGGATTCATTTTTTTTTTTTTTTTTTTTTGAGACAGAGTCTCGGTTTGTTGCCCAGGCTAGAGTGAGTGCCGTGGCGTCAGCCTAGCTCACAGCAACTTCAAACTCCTGGGCTCGAGTGATCCTTCTGCCTCAGCCTCCAGGGTAGCTGGGACTGCAGGCATGCGCCACCATGCCCCGCTAATTTTTTATATATATATCAGTTGGCCAATTAATTTCTTTCTATTTATAGTAGAGACGGGGTCTCGCTCTTGCTCAGGCTGGTTTTGAACTCCTGACCTTGAGCAATCCGCCCGCCTCGGCCTCCCAAGAGCTAGGATTACAGGCGTGAGCCACAGCGCCCGGCCGGATTCATTATTTTTAAAAAGTGTCTCTTATCTCTATTATTGCATTTTCTTTTCTCTCTCTTTTCAAGCAGATGATGGGAGTCCAAGTATTAAGGTGACATGTGTTGCCCGTGCCCCCCTCCCCCCCCCCGTGTTCTTATTCATTTACCTCTCATGTTGTTCCAGCATATTGTGGGGGCACCAATGTTAAGGTCGGGTGCGTTGCCCTCTCCCAGCCTCCCCCCTCGGGTCAGAGCTTCAAGTGCGCCCATCCCCCAGTCGGTGCGTACCCACCCCATTCCTAATGGATGTGTATGCCCATCCCCTCCCCCCACCCGCCCGACACCCACCCGAAGAAGGTGATTCCTCTGTGTCCACTTAGGTGTCCATCGGTTCGTACCCATTTGCTGGTGAGCGCGAGCACGTGGTGCTCGTGTGTCCATTCTTGGGATACTTGGCTTACTGGAACGGGTTCCAGCTCTGGCCAGGAGAACCACGAGAGGTGCCCCCTCACCGCTGCTCCTCATAGCCGAACAGCACTCCGTGGTGTCCACGCGCCACATTTTATTTACCCACTCGTGGGTCGATGGGCACTCGGGTGGCTTCCAGGTCTTTGCGATTGTGACTTGTGCCCTGACACTAACCCTAACCCTTACCCAGCCCGTCTCCTCCACGGCCCCTGCCTGACTGACTCCTTCCCGCCCGGCCTATCACCTGTCACCGTCCTCTGCCCCTGCCTGACACGCTCGTCCCCGCCCGGGCCGTCACCGTCCTCGGCCCCTGCCTGACGGGGCTCCTCCGTCGCCTGGGCCTTCCAAGGGCTTGGTGTGGACGCTGGTTCCAGGACGCCCTCCCAGGAACCCGGTAGCAGGGCGGCCGCAGCGTCTCGTGCAACCCAACCGTCCGCCGGCTGGCCGCCGTCGCTAAGTGGCCTGCGGGGGACGTGCTCCCGCTGTGCCGTGGGGGCCCAGCCTGGTGTCTTCTCTGAGGCCCCGCGGCTGCCGCTCCCCGCAAGGGGATAGCCGCGGAGGTGGGGACCGCCTCCTCATGGGGACGTATACCCAGCTCTCCACGTCGGATTCCGGGGCTCTCTGTCCTGCCAGAAGGCCCAGCTGGCCTGCGGGTCCTTAGAGTGGCAAAAACATCCGAAAACTGAGATTGAGGGTCCGGTGGGTGTCTGCACTTTTGTGCTGGGCACCCCAGGGAGGCCCGGGGGCTGGCTGGACAACGTGGTCTGCTGGGCTGGGGGGGGGGGTTTGGAGGAGCAACTGATGCCCTTTGCACTTTGGGTAGCAAGTGTCTGAGGTGTCTCTGGGCCCTGTGCCATGTGGGGGCGGGGGCGGGGGCGGGGTGGGAGGAGGAGGAGGAGGAGGAGGAGGAGGAGGTGGGAAGGGCCGTGGCCTGCAGTGGTGTTCCCCGGGGTGGCACAGCATGTGGCTTCTTCCACAGGCTGCTTGGCCTGGGCTCCCTGCACCTGGGCCTTTGGAGGACTGGCCCTGTGCTTGCCAACACTTCCTGCAGGGACCCAGAGCTGGGAGGTTGCATCTCTCAGCCCTGGGTCGGGCAGAGCCCCAGCGGGCCATGCCCACAACCTCTCTCAGCAGGGGTCCCCCAGAAGGCTCCTTTGGGACCAGGATTCTCTTGCGGGTGACTCTTTAAGGTCTGGCCCCTGGATGGAGGGGCACCAGGAGTAGAGGAGCAGGAAGGGGAAGGGGGTGGCCATGCGAGGGGACACTTTCAGGCCAAGTCCCAGCTTCAGCCTGATCCTCCTGGGAGCCCCGGGGTGGACATCACACCTCCTGGTTGTCCCGCTCTGAGACAAGGAGCCGGGCTTCGCATTCCCACAGCAGCCAGTCGTGGGCTGAGGACACCTGGGGCGTTGGGAACTCCCTGGCTTCTCCTTGGCTTAACATCTGGAGCTGCTTGTGAATTGTGCCGCCACACACACCCGAGTGCAGGTGTCTTCTGCACAGACTGCGGGCCTCGCTCTTCTGAGTGCCGCTAGCTCGCGACCCACCCACGGGTGAACCTGGTCAGGGTACTTTCTCTCAGGGGCAGACTCTGATCCGGGCGGGCTACCGGTGTCTCTGTTTGCTCCTTTCTTTCTTCCACTTCGGGAAAGGCTTCCTTACTGGGTGTGGAAATCTCCTATGCCTTTCCTCGCCTATTCTGTCAGCTCTAAAATTCTCTTTCGGTTGCCACCCTCACAGATGGATTAGGAAACTCTTTGCGGTGCACTCATTAGTGAAATGACCTCAATGACGCTGGAATCCAATATCTAATGGCCGATTTTTAGCGAGTCCACACGCCAGGGTGGTTGGGGTCCAGTGCAGCCCCGGCCAGGCCCAGGCCCCTTGGACTGGGCCACAGGAGGACACAGAGGAGGGTCCCGGCCCCCACGGTAGCGGTGCGGGCAGTTCTCCAAGGGCTTGGGTGTTTTCCAGAGGGAGGAGATGGAGGGGACTGATTTCTTCAGCGCCCCACAAACCACGCCACCCCACCCAACCCCACCCATGGGACACATCCCGAGAGAGAGAGACGCCCCATACACTGGCTCCCCTCCCCCGTGCGCTGTGCCCCAGCCCTGGCCCGGGGGAATAGGCGGCCGCCGGGCCACAGGGTGGGGGGCGCAGCTGAAAGGGGTTGTGGGGGAGGGCCGCCCCTGGCTGGGGTCAAAGGGCGAGCGCCCCGCCCCTCCCGCCCGTGCGCAGTCTGCGGCCCCGGCGCGCTGGGGGTGGGGGGCGGGGAGGTGAAGGAGGCCAGGCGAGGAGAGGAGGGGGGCTTGAAGGTCTCCACCTGGGCGGGTCCAGCCGTGGAGGCGCATCTTGTGTGAGTGTGAGTGAGTGAGTGAGTGTGAGTGTGAGTGTGTGTGTGTACAGAGACAGCCCCCAACCCCGGCCCGCCGCTCCCTGCCCGCCCCGCCTGTCACCCCCCGTCCCTCGGAGCCCGCGGGACCCGGCCGGCGAACTCAACAGGCCCGACCCGGCGCGGGGCCTGGGGCGGGAGGAGGCGGCGGGGAAGCGCAGAGAGGCTCGGCTTCTTGAGCGGGGCAGGGGCGCCCTCCGCCGTCCACGGCCACACCACCCCGAACGCGCCCGATCCCGTCTGGTCTCGGAAGCTAAGCAGGGTCGGGCCTGGTTAGAACTTGGATGGGAGACCGCCCGGTGTATACCGGGTGCCGTAGGCTTCTTCTTTTCTTTTTTTGCCTCTGGTTCTGTCGCGTTTCTGGGAGTGCGGGGGCGGCCCGGGGTGGGGGTGACCCCCACCCTCAGCGCCCGCCGCGGTGCCTGGCGCCCCAGCCCGCGCCGTTGGGCCTCCTCTTGTCCCGAGCCGTGACACCGCCGCCACGCGGCAGCATGCGTGGCTTCTGGACAGTCAGGTCTCAGACCAAAGGTCTGCTCTGTGGGAGCCGACACGCTGGAGGAAACCTTGAGAGTCTGAGAGGGGAGGGAGTTCCAGAAGAAGGCCAGGATGTCATTTTGAGGGAGTATGTGACCAGAACTCCTCCCGTTGCTTTTGGGGTTCTATGGGCTACACGTAGGAATCTTTGGTGGTGGCACCTGATGTTCGGGGATCCGGAGTCACACCCAGACCTGCTCCACAGGCCTCCTTTTACTTTTCTCTTCGGATTCATTTTTTTTTTTTTTTTTTTTGAGACAGAGTCTCGGTTTGTTGCCCAGGCTAGAGTGAGTGCCGTGGCGTCAGCCTAGCTCACAGCAACTTCAAACTCCTGGGCTCGAGTGATCCTTCTGCCTCAGCCTCCAGGGTAGCTGGGACTGCAGGCATGCGCCACCATGCCCCGCTAATTTTTTATATATATATCAGTTGGCCAATTAATTTCTTTCTATTTATAGTAGAGACGGGGTCTCGCTCTTGCTCAGGCTGGTTTTGAACTCCTGACCTTGAGCAATCCGCCCGCCTCGGCCTCCCAAGAGCTAGGATTACAGGCGTGAGCCACAGCGCCCGGCCGGATTCATTATTTTTAAAAAGTGTCTCTTATCTCTATTATTGCATTTTCTTTTCTCTCTCTTTTCAAGCAGATGATGGGAGTCCAAGTATTAAGGTGACATGTGTTGCCCGTGCCCCCCTCCCCCCCCCCGTGTTCTTATTCATTTACCTCTCATGTTGTTCCAGCATATTGTGGGGGCACCAATGTTAAGGTCGGGTGCGTTGCCCTCTCCCAGCCTCCCCCCTCGGGTCAGAGCTTCAAGTGCGCCCATCCCCCAGTCGGTGCGTACCCACCCCATTCCTAATGGATGTGTATGCCCATCCCCTCCCCCCACCCGCCCGACACCCACCCGAAGAAGGTGATTCCTCTGTGTCCACTTAGGTGTCCATCGGTTCGTACCCATTTGCTGGTGAGCGCGAGCACGTGGTGCTCGTGTGTCCATTCTTGGGATACTTGGCTTACTGGAACGGGTTCCAGCTCTGGCCAGGAGAACCACGAGAGGTGCCCCCTCACCGCTGCTCCTCATAGCCGAATAGCACTCCGTGGTGTCCACGCGCCACATTTTATTTACCCACTCGTGGGTCGATGGGCACTCGGGTGGCTTCCAGGTCTTTGCGATTGTGACTTGTGCCCTGACACTAACCCTAACCCTTACCCAGCCCGTCTCCTCCACGGCCCCTGCCTGACTGACTCCTTCCCGCCCGGCCTATCACCTGTCACCGTCCTCTGCCCCTGCCTGACACGCTCGTCCCCGCCCGGGCCGTCACCGTCCTCGGCCCCTGCCTGACGGGGCTCCTCCGTCGCCTGGGCCTTCCAAGGGCTTGGTGTGGACGCTGGTTCCAGGACGCCCTCCCAGGAACCCGGTAGCAGGGCGGCCGCAGCGTCTCGTGCAACCCAACCGTCCGCCGGCTGGCCGCCGTCGCTAAGTGGCCTGCGGGGGACGTGCTCCCGCTGTGCCGTGGGGGCCCAGCCTGGTGTCTTCTCTGAGGCCCCGCGGCTGCCGCTCCCCGCAAGGGGATAGCCGCGGAGGTGGGGACCGCCTCCTCATGGGGACGTATACCCAGCTCTCCACGTCGGATTCCGGGGCTCTCTGTCCTGCCAGAAGGCCCAGCTGGCCTGCGGGTCCTTAGAGTGGCAAAAACATCCGAAAACTGAGATTGAGGGTCCGGTGGGTGTCTGCACTTTTGTGCTGGGCACCCCAGGGAGGCCCGGGGGCTGGCTGGACAACGTGGTCTGCTGGGCTGGGGGGGGGGGTTTGGAGGAGCAACTGATGCCCTTTGCACTTTGGGTAGCAAGTGTCTGAGGTGTCTCTGGGCCCTGTGCCATGTGGGGGCGGGGGCGGGGGCGGGGTGGGAGGAGGAGGAGGAGGAGGAGGAGGAGGAGGTGGGAAGGGCCGTGGCCTGCAGTGGTGTTCCCCGGGGTGGCACAGCATGTGGCTTCTTCCACAGGCTGCTTGGCCTGGGCTCCCTGCACCTGGGCCTTTGGAGGACTGGCCCTGTGCTTGCCAACACTTCCTGCAGGGACCCAGAGCTGGGAGGTTGCATCTCTCAGCCCTGGGTCGGGCAGAGCCCCAGCGGGCCATGCCCACAACCTCTCTCAGCAGGGGTCCCCCAGAAGGCTCCTTTGGGACCAGGATTCTCTTGCGGGTGACTCTTTAAGGTCTGGCCCCTGGATGGAGGGGCACCAGGAGTAGAGGAGCAGGAAGGGGAAGGGGGTGGCCATGCGAGGGGACACTTTCAGGCCAAGTCCCAGCTTCAGTCTGATCCTCCTGGGAACCCCGGGGTGGACATCACACCTCCTGGTTGCCCCGCTCTGAGACAAGGAGCCGGGCTTCGCATTCCCACAGCAGCCAGTCGTGGGCTGAGGACACCTGGGGCGTTGGGAACTCCCTGGCTTCTCCTTGGCTTAACATCTGGAGCTGCTTGTGAATTGTGCCGCCACACACACCCGAGTGCAGGTGTCTTCTGCACAGACTGCGGGCCTCGCTCTTCTGAGTGCCGCTAGCTCGCGACCCACCCACGGGTGAACCTGGTCAGGGTACTTTCTCTCAGGGGCAGACTCTGATCCGGGCGGGCTACCGGTGTCTCTGTTTGCTCCTTTCTTTCTTCCACTTCGGGAAAGGCTTCCTTACTGGGTGTGGAAATCTCCTATGCCTTTCCTCGCCTATTCTGTCAGCTCTAAAATTCTCTTTCGGTTGCCACCCTCACAGATGGATTAGGAAACTCTTTGCGGTGCACTCATTAGTGAAATGACCTCAATGACGCTGGAATCCAATATCTAATGGCCGATTTTTAGCGAGTCCACACGCCAGGGTGGTTGGGGTCCAGTGCAGCCCCGGCCAGGCCCAGGCCCCTTGGACTGGGCCACAGGAGGACACAGAGGAGGGTCCCGGCCCCCACGGTAGCGGTGCGGGCAGTTCTCCAAGGGCTTGGGTGTTTTCCAGAGGGAGGAGATGGAGGGGACTGATTTCTTCAGCGCCCCACAAACCACACCACCCCACCCATGGGACACATCCCGAGAGAGAGAGACGCCCCATACACTGGCTCCCCTCCCCCGTGCGCTGTGCCCCAGCCCTGGCCCGGGGGAATAGGCGGCCGCCGGGCCACAGGGTGGGGGGCGCAGCTGAAAGGGGTTGTGGGGGAGGGCCGCCCCTGGCTGGGGTCAAAGGGCGAGCGCCCCGCCCCTCCCGCCCGTGCGCAGTCTGCGGCCCCGGCGCGCTGGGGGTGGGGGGCGGGGAGGTGAAGGAGGCCAGGCGAGGAGAGGAGGGGGGCTTGAAGGTCTCCACCTTGGCGGGTCCAGCCGTGGAGGCGCATCTTGTGTGAGTGTGAGTGAGTGAGTGAGTGTGAGTGTGAGTGTGTGTGTGTACAGAGACAGCCCCCAACCCCGGCCCGCCGCTCCCTGCCCGCCCCGCCTGTCACCCCCCGTCCCTCGGAGCCCGCGGGACCCGGCCGGCGAACTCAACAGGCCCGACCCGGCGCGGGGCCTGGGGCGGGAGGAGGCGGCGGGGAAGCGCAGAGAGGCTCGGCTTCTTGAGCGGGGCAGGGGCGCCCTCCGCCGTCCACGGCCACACCACCCCGAACGCGCCCGATCCCGTCTGGTCTCGGAAGCTAAGCAGGGTCGGGCCTGGTTAGAACTTGGATGGGAGACCGCCCGGTGTATACCGGGTGCCGTAGGCTTCTTCTTTTCTTTTTTTGCCTCTGGTTCTGTCGCGTTTCTGGGAGTGCGGGGGCGGCCCGGGGTGGGGGTGACCCCCACCCTCAGCGCCCGCCGCGGTGCCTGGCGCCCCAGCCCGCGCCGTTGGGCCTCCTCTTGTCCCGAGCCGTGACACCGCCGCCACGCGGCAGCATGCGTGGCTTCTGGACAGTCAGGTCTCAGACCAAAGGTCTGCTCTGTGGGAGCCGACACGCTGGAGGAAACCTTGAGAGTCTGAGAGGGGAGGGAGTTCCAGAAGAAGGCCAGGATGTCATTTTGAGGGAGTATGTGACCAGAACTCCTCCCGTTGCTTTTGGGGTTCTATGGGCTACACGTAGGAATCTTTGGTGGTGGCACCTGATGTTCGGGGATCCGGAGTCACACCCAGACCTGCTCCACAGGCCTCCTTTTACTTTTCTCTTCGGATTCATTTTTTTTTTTTTTTTTTTTTGAGACAGAGTCTCGGTTTGTTGCCCAGGCTAGAGTGAGTGCCGTGGCGTCAGCCTAGCTCACAGCAACTTCAAACTCCTGGGCTCGAGTGATCCTTCTGCCTCAGCCTCCAGGGTAGCTGGGACTGCAGGCATGCGCCACCATGCCCCGCTAATTTTTTATATATATATCAGTTGGCCAATTAATTTCTTTCTATTTATAGTAGAGACGGGGTCTCGCTCTTGCTCAGGCTGGTTTTGAACTCCTGACCTTGAGCAATCCGCCCGCCTCGGCCTCCCAAGAGCTAGGATTACAGGCGTGAGCCACAGCGCCCGGCCGGATTCATTATTTTTAAAAAGTGTCTCTTATCTCTATTATTGCATTTTCTTTTCTCTCTCTTTTCAAGCAGATGATGGGAGTCCAAGTATTAAGGTGACATGTGTTGCCCGTGCCCCCCTCCCCCCCCCGTGTTCTTATTCATTTACCTCTCATGTTGTTCCAGCATATTGTGGGGGCACCAATGTTAAGGTCGGGTGCGTTGCCCTCTCCCAGCCTCCCCCCTCGGGTCAGAGCTTCAAGTGCGCCCATCCCCCAGTCGGTGCGTACCCACCCCATTCCTAATGGATGTGTATGCCCATCCCCTCCCCCCACCCGCCCGACACCCACCCGAAGAAGGTGATTCCTCTGTGTCCACTTAGGTGTCCATCGGTTCGTACCCATTTGCTGGTGAGCGCGAGCACGTGGTGCTCGTGTGTCCATTCTTGGGATACTTGGCTTACTGGAACGGGTTCCAGCTCTGGCCAGGAGAACCACGAGAGGTGCCCCCTCACCGCTGCTCCTCATAGCCGAACAGCACTCCGTGGTGTCCACGCGCCACATTTTATTTACCCACTCGTGGGTCGATGGGCACTCGGGTGGCTTCCAGGTCTTTGCGATTGTGACTTGTGCCCTGACACTAACCCTAACCCTTACCCAGCCCGTCTCCTCCACGGCCCCTGCCTGACTGACTCCTTCCCGCCCGGCCTATCACCTGTCACCGTCCTCTGCCCCTGCCTGACACGCTCGTCCCCGCCCGGGCCGTCACCGTCCTCGGCCCCTGCCTGACGGGGCTCCTCCGTCGCCTGGGCCTTCCAAGGGCTTGGTGTGGACGCTGGTTCCAGGACGCCCTCCCAGGAACCCGGTAGCAGGGCGGCCGCAGCGTCTCGTGCAACCCAACCGTCCGCCGGCTGGCCGCCGTCGCTAAGTGGCCTGCGGGGGACGTGCTCCCGCTGTGCCGTGGGGGCCCAGCCTGGTGTCTTCTCTGAGGCCCCGCGGCTGCCGCTCCCCGCAAGGGGATAGCCGCGGAGGTGGGGACCGCCTCCTCATGGGGACGTATACCCAGCTCTCCACGTCGGATTCCGGGGCTCTCTGTCCTGCCAGAAGGCCCAGCTGGCCTGCGGGTCCTTAGAGTGGCAAAAACATCCGAAAACTGAGATTGAGGGTCCGGTGGGTGTCTGCACTTTTGTGCTGGGCACCCCAGGGAGGCCCGGGGGCTGGCTGGACAACGTGGTCTGCTGGGCTGGGGGGGGGGTTTGGAGGAGCAACTGATGCCCTTTGCACTTTGGGTAGCAAGTGTCTGAGGTGTCTCTGGGCCCTGTGCCATGTGGGGGCGGGGGCGGGGGCGGGGTGGGAGGAGGAGGAGGAGGAGGAGGAGGAGGAGGTGGGAAGGGCCGTGGCCTGCAGTGGTGTTCCCCGGGGTGGCACAGCATGTGGCTTCTTCCACAGGCTGCTTGGCCTGGGCTCCCTGCACCTGGGCCTTTGGAGGACTGGCCCTGTGCTTGCCAACACTTCCTGCAGGGACCCAGAGCTGGGAGGTTGCATCTCTCAGCCCTGGGTCGGGCAGAGCCCCAGCGGGCCATGCCCACAACCTCTCTCAGCAGGGGTCCCCCAGAAGGCTCCTTTGGGACCAGGATTCTCTTGCGGGTGACTCTTTAAGGTCTGGCCCCTGGATGGAGGGGCACCAGGAGTAGAGGAGCAGGAAGGGGAAGGGGGTGGCCATGCGAGGGGACACTTTCAGGCCAAGTCCCAGCTTCAGTCTGATCCTCCTGGGAACCCCGGGGTGGACATCACACCTCCTGGTTGCCCCGCTCTGAGACAAGGAGCCGGGCTTCGCATTCCCACAGCAGCCAGTCGTGGGCTGAGGACACCTGGGGCGTTGGGAACTCCCTGGCTTCTCCTTGGCTTAACATCTGGAGCTGCTTGTGAATTGTGCCGCCACACACACCCGAGTGCAGGTGTCTTCTGCACAGACTGCGGGCCTCGCTCTTCTGAGTGCCGCTAGCTCGCGACCCACCCACGGGTGAACCTGGTCAGGGTACTTTCTCTCAGGGGCAGACTCTGATCCGGGCGGGCTACCGGTGTCTCTGTTTGCTCCTTTCTTTCTTCCACTTCGGGAAAGGCTTCCTTACTGGGTGTGGAAATCTCCTATGCCTTTCCTCGCCTATTCTGTCAGCTCTAAAATTCTCTTTCGGTTGCCACCCTCACAGATGGATTAGGAAACTCTTTGCGGTGCACTCATTAGTGAAATGACCTCAATGACGCTGGAATCCAATATCTAATGGCCGATTTTTAGCGAGTCCACACGCCAGGGTGGTTGGGGTCCAGTGCAGCCCCGGCCAGGCCCAGGCCCCTTGGACTGGGCCACAGGAGGACACAGAGGAGGGTCCCGGCCCCCACGGTAGCGGTGCGGGCAGTTCTCCAAGGGCTTGGGTGTTTTCCAGAGGGAGGAGATGGAGGGGACTGATTTCTTCAGCGCCCCACAAACCACACCACCCCACCCATGGGACACATCCCGAGAGAGAGAGACGCCCCATACACTGGCTCCCCTCCCCCGTGCGCTGTGCCCCAGCCCTGGCCCGGGGGAATAGGCGGCCGCCGGGCCACAGGGTGGGGGGCGCAGCTGAAAGGGGTTGTGGGGGAGGGCCGCCCCTGGCTGGGGTCAAAGGGCGAGCGCCCCGCCCCTCCCGCCCGTGCGCAGTCTGCGGCCCCGGCGCGCTGGGGGTGGGGGGCGGGGAGGTGAAGGAGGCCAGGCGAGGAGAGGAGGGGGGCTTGAAGGTCTCCACCTTGGCGGGTCCAGCCGTGGAGGCGCATCTTGTGTGAGTGTGAGTGAGTGAGTGAGTGTGAGTGTGAGTGTGTGTGTGTACAGAGACAGCCCCCAACCCCGGCCCGCCGCTCCCTGCCCGCCCCGCCTGTCACCCCCCGTCCCTCGGAGCCCGCGGGACCCGGCCGGCGAACTCAACAGGCCCGACCCGGCGCGGGGCCTGGGGCGGGAGGAGGCGGCGGGGAAGCGCAGAGAGGCTCGGCTTCTTGAGCGGGGCAGGGGCGCCCTCCGCCGTCCACGGCCACACCACCCCGAACGCGCCCGATCCCGTCTGGTCTCGGAAGCTAAGCAGGGTCGGGCCTGGTTAGAACTTGGATGGGAGACCGCCCGGTGTATACCGGGTGCCGTAGGCTTCTTCTTTTCTTTTTTTGCCTCTGGTTCTGTCGCGTTTCTGGGAGTGCGGGGGCGGCCCGGGGTGGGGGTGACCCCCACCCTCAGCGCCCGCCGCGGTGCCTGGCGCCCCAGCCCGCGCCGTTGGGCCTCCTCTTGTCCCGAGCCGTGACACCGCCGCCACGCGGCAGCATGCGTGGCTTCTGGACAGTCAGGTCTCAGACCAAAGGTCTGCTCTGTGGGAGCCGACACGCTGGAGGAAACCTTGAGAGTCTGAGAGGGGAGGGAGTTCCAGAAGAAGGCCAGGATGTCATTTTGAGGGAGTATGTGACCAGAACTCCTCCCGTTGCTTTTGGGGTTCTATGGGCTACACGTAGGAATCTTTGGTGGTGGCACCTGATGTTCGGGGATCCGGAGTCACACCCAGACCTGCTCCACAGGCCTCCTTTTACTTTTCTCTTCGGATTCATTTTTTTTTTTTTTTTTTTTTGAGACAGAGTCTCGGTTTGTTGCCCAGGCTAGAGTGAGTGCCGTGGCGTCAGCCTAGCTCACAGCAACTTCAAACTCCTGGGCTCGAGTGATCCTTCTGCCTCAGCCTCCAGGGTAGCTGGGACTGCAGGCATGCGCCACCATGCCCCGCTAATTTTTTATATATATATCAGTTGGCCAATTAATTTCTTTCTATTTATAGTAGAGACGGGGTCTCGCTCTTGCTCAGGCTGGTTTTGAACTCCTGACCTTGAGCAATCCGCCCGCCTCGGCCTCCCAAGAGCTAGGATTACAGGCGTGAGCCACAGCGCCCGGCCGGATTCATTATTTTTAAAAAGTGTCTCTTATCTCTATTATTGCATTTTCTTTTCTCTCTCTTTTCAAGCAGATGATGGGAGTCCAAGTATTAAGGTGACATGTGTTGCCCGTGCCCCCCTCCCCCCCCCCGTGTTCTTATTCATTTACCTCTCATGTTGTTCCAGCATATTGTGGGGGCACCAATGTTAAGGTCGGGTGCGTTGCCCTCTCCCAGCCTCCCCCCTCGGGTCAGAGCTTCAAGTGCGCCCATCCCCCAGTCGGTGCGTACCCACCCCATTCCTAATGGATGTGTATGCCCATCCCCTCCCCCCACCCGCCCGACACCCACCCGAAGAAGGTGATTCCTCTGTGTCCACTTAGGTGTCCATCGGTTCGTACCCATTTGCTGGTGAGCGCGAGCACGTGGTGCTCGTGTGTCCATTCTTGGGATACTTGGCTTACTGGAACGGGTTCCAGCTCTGGCCAGGAGAACCACGAGAGGTGCCCCCTCACCGCTGCTCCTCATAGCCGAACAGCACTCCGTGGTGTCCACGCGCCACATTTTATTTACCCACTCGTGGGTCGATGGGCACTCGGGTGGCTTCCAGGTCTTTGCGATTGTGACTTGTGCCCTGACACTAACCCTAACCCTTACCCAGCCCGTCTCCTCCACGGCCCCTGCCTGACTGACTCCTTCCCGCCCGGCCTATCACCTGTCACCGTCCTCTGCCCCTGCCTGACACGCTCGTCCCCGCCCGGGCCGTCACCGTCCTCGGCCCCTGCCTGACGGGGCTCCTCCGTCGCCTGGGCCTTCCAAGGGCTTGGTGTGGACGCTGGTTCCAGGACGCCCTCCCAGGAACCCGGTAGCAGGGCGGCCGCAGCGTCTCGTGCAACCCAACCGTCCGCCGGCTGGCCGCCGTCGCTAAGTGGCCTGCGGGGGACGTGCTCCCGCTGTGCCGTGGGGGCCCAGCCTGGTGTCTTCTCTGAGGCCCCGCGGCTGCCGCTCCCCGCAAGGGGATAGCCGCGGAGGTGGGGACCGCCTCCTCATGGGGACGTATACCCAGCTCTCCACGTCGGATTCCGGGGCTCTCTGTCCTGCCAGAAGGCCCAGCTGGCCTGCGGGTCCTTAGAGTGGCAAAAACATCCGAAAACTGAGATTGAGGGTCCGGTGGGTGTCTGCACTTTTGTGCTGGGCACCCCAGGGAGGCCCGGGGGCTGGCTGGACAACGTGGTCTGCTGGGCTGGGGGGGGGGGGTTTGGAGGAGCAACTGATGCCCTTTGCACTTTGGGTAGCAAGTGTCTGAGGTGTCTCTGGGCCCTGTGCCATGTGGGGGCGGGGGCGGGGGCGGGGTGGGAGGAGGAGGAGGAGGAGGAGGAGGAGGAGGTGGGAAGGGCCGTGGCCTGCAGTGGTGTTCCCCGGGGTGGCACAGCATGTGGCTTCTTCCACAGGCTGCTTGGCCTGGGCTCCCTGCACCTGGGCCTTTGGAGGACTGGCCCTGTGCTTGCCAACACTTCCTGCAGGGACCCAGAGCTGGGAGGTTGCATCTCTCAGCCCTGGGTCGGGCAGAGCCCCAGCGGGCCATGCCCACAACCTCTCTCAGCAGGGGTCCCCCAGAAGGCTCCTTTGGGACCAGGATTCTCTTGCGGGTGACTCTTTAAGGTCTGGCCCCTGGATGGAGGGGCACCAGGAGTAGAGGAGCAGGAAGGGGAAGGGGGTGGCCATGCGAGGGGACACTTTCAGGCCAAGTCCCAGCTTCAGTCTGATCCTCCTGGGAACCCCGGGGTGGACATCACACCTCCTGGTTGCCCCGCTCTGAGACAAGGAGCCGGGCTTCGCATTCCCACAGCAGCCAGTCGTGGGCTGAGGACACCTGGGGCGTTGGGAACTCCCTGGCTTCTCCTTGGCTTAACATCTGGAGCTGCTTGTGAATTGTGCCGCCACACACACCCGAGTGCAGGTGTCTTCTGCACAGACTGCGGGCCTCGCTCTTCTGAGTGCCGCTAGCTCGCGACCCACCCACGGGTGAACCTGGTCAGGGTACTTTCTCTCAGGGGCAGACTCTGATCCGGGCGGGCTACCGGTGTCTCTGTTTGCTCCTTTCTTTCTTCCACTTCGGGAAAGGCTTCCTTACTGGGTGTGGAAATCTCCTATGCCTTTCCTCGCCTATTCTGTCAGCTCTAAAATTCTCTTTCGGTTGCCACCCTCACAGATGGATTAGGAAACTCTTTGCGGTGCACTCATTAGTGAAATGACCTCAATGACGCTGGAATCCAATATCTAATGGCCGATTTTTAGCGAGTCCACACGCCAGGGTGGTTGGGGTCCAGTGCAGCCCCGGCCAGGCCCAGGCCCCTTGGACTGGGCCACAGGAGGACACAGAGGAGGGTCCCGGCCCCCACGGTAGCGGTGCGGGCAGTTCTCCAAGGGCTTGGGTGTTTTCCAGAGGGAGGAGATGGAGGGGACTGATTTCTTCAGCGCCCCACAAACCACACCACCCCACCCATGGGACACATCCCGAGAGAGAGAGAGACGCCCCATACACTGGCTCCCCTCCCCCGTGCGCTGTGCCCCAGCCCTGGCCCGGGGGAATAGGCGGCCGCCGGGCCACAGGGTGGGGGGCGCAGCTGAAAGGGGTTGTGGGGGAGGGCCGCCCCTGGCTGGGGTCAAAGGGCGAGCGCCCCGCCCCTCCCGCCCGTGCGCAGTCTGCGGCCCCGGCGCGCTGGGGGTGGGGGGCGGGGAGGTGAAGGAGGCCAGGCGAGGAGAGGAGGGGGGCTTGAAGGTCTCCACCTTGGCGGGTCCAGCCGTGGAGGCGCATCTTGTGTGAGTGTGAGTGAGTGAGTGAGTGTGAGTGTGAGTGTGTGTGTGTACAGAGACAGCCCCCAACCCCGGCCCGCCGCTCCCTGCCCGCCCCGCCTGTCACCCCCCGTCCCTCGGAGCCCGCGGGACCCGGCCGGCGAACTCAACAGGCCCGACCCGGCGCGGGGCCTGGGGCGGGAGGAGGCGGCGGGGAAGCGCAGAGAGGCTCGGCTTCTTGAGCGGGGCAGGGGCGCCCTCCGCCGTCCACGGCCACACCACCCCGAACGCGCCCGATCCCGTCTGGTCTCGGAAGCTAAGCAGGGTCGGGCCTGGTTAGAACTTGGATGGGAGACCGCCCGGTGTATACCGGGTGCCGTAGGCTTCTTCTTTTCTTTTTTTGCCTCTGGTTCTGTCGCGTTTCTGGGAGTGCGGGGGCGGCCCGGGGTGGGGGTGACCCCCACCCTCAGCGCCCGCCGCGGTGCCTGGCGCCCCAGCCCGCGCCGTTGGGCCTCCTCTTGTCCCGAGCCGTGACACCGCCGCCACGCGGCAGCATGCGTGGCTTCTGGACAGTCAGGTCTCAGACCAAAGGTCTGCTCTGTGGGAGCCGACACGCTGGAGGAAACCTTGAGAGTCTGAGAGGGGAGGGAGTTCCAGAAGAAGGCCAGGATGTCATTTTGAGGGAGTATGTGACCAGAACTCCTCCCGTTGCTTTTGGGGTTCTATGGGCTACACGTAGGAATCTTTGGTGGTGGCACCTGATGTTCGGGGATCCGGAGTCACACCCAGACCTGCTCCACAGGCCTCCTTTTACTTTTCTCTTCGGATTCATTTTTTTTTTTTTTTTTTTTGAGACAGAGTCTCGGTTTGTTGCCCAGGCTAGAGTGAGTGCCGTGGCGTCAGCCTAGCTCACAGCAACTTCAAACTCCTGGGCTCGAGTGATCCTTCTGCCTCAGCCTCCAGGGTAGCTGGGACTGCAGGCATGCGCCACCATGCCCCGCTAATTTTTTATATATATATCAGTTGGCCAATTAATTTCTTTCTATTTATAGTAGAGACGGGGTCTCGCTCTTGCTCAGGCTGGTTTTGAACTCCTGACCTTGAGCAATCCGCCCGCCTCGGCCTCCCAAGAGCTAGGATTACAGGCGTGAGCCACAGCGCCCGGCCGGATTCATTATTTTTAAAAAGTGTCTCTTATCTCTATTATTGCATTTTCTTTTCTCTCTCTTTTCAAGCAGATGATGGGAGTCCAAGTATTAAGGTGACATGTGTTGCCCGTGCCCCCCTCCCCCCCCCCGTGTTCTTATTCATTTACCTCTCATGTTGTTCCAGCATATTGTGGGGGCACCAATGTTAAGGTCGGGTGCGTTGCCCTCTCCCAGCCTCCCCCCTCGGGTCAGAGCTTCAAGTGCGCCCATCCCCCAGTCGGTGCGTACCCACCCCATTCCTAATGGATGTGTATGCCCATCCCCTCCCCCCACCCGCCCGACACCCACCCGAAGAAGGTGATTCCTCTGTGTCCACTTAGGTGTCCATCGGTTCGTACCCATTTGCTGGTGAGCGCGAGCACGTGGTGCTCGTGTGTCCATTCTTGGGATACTTGGCTTACTGGAACGGGTTCCAGCTCTGGCCAGGAGAACCACGAGAGGTGCCCCCTCACCGCTGCTCCTCATAGCCGAACAGCACTCCGTGGTGTCCACGCGCCACATTTTATTTACCCACTCGTGGGTCGATGGGCACTCGGGTGGCTTCCAGGTCTTTGCGATTGTGACTTGTGCCCTGACACTAACCCTAACCCTTACCCAGCCCGTCTCCTCCACGGCCCCTGCCTGACTGACTCCTTCCCGCCCGGCCTATCACCTGTCACCGTCCTCTGCCCCTGCCTGACACGCTCGTCCCCGCCCGGGCCGTCACCGTCCTCGGCCCCTGCCTGACGGGGCTCCTCCGTCGCCTGGGCCTTCCAAGGGCTTGGTGTGGACGCTGGTTCCAGGACGCCCTCCCAGGAACCCGGTAGCAGGGCGGCCGCAGCGTCTCGTGCAACCCAACCGTCCGCCGGCTGGCCGCCGTCGCTAAGTGGCCTGCGGGGGACGTGCTCCCGCTGTGCCGTGGGGGCCCAGCCTGGTGTCTTCTCTGAGGCCCCGCGGCTGCCGCTCCCCGCAAGGGGATAGCCGCGGAGGTGGGGACCGCCTCCTCATGGGGACGTATACCCAGCTCTCCACGTCGGATTCCGGGGCTCTCTGTCCTGCCAGAAGGCCCAGCTGGCCTGCGGGTCCTTAGAGTGGCAAAAACATCCGAAAACTGAGATTGAGGGTCCGGTGGGTGTCTGCACTTTTGTGCTGGGCACCCCAGGGAGGCCCGGGGGCTGGCTGGACAACGTGGTCTGCTGGGCTGGGGGGGGGTTTGGAGGAGCAACTGATGCCCTTTGCACTTTGGGTAGCAAGTGTCTGAGGTGTCTCTGGGCCCTGTGCCATGTGGGGGCGGGGGCGGGGTGGGAGGAGGAGGAGGAGGAGGAGGAGGAGGAGGAGGTGGGAAGGGCCGTGGCCTGCAGTGGTGTTCCCCGGGGTGGCACAGCATGTGGCTTCTTCCACGGGATGCTTGGCCTGGGCTCCCTGCACCTGGGCCTTTGGAGGACTGGCCCTGTGCTTGCCAACACTTCCTGCAGGGACCCAGAGCTGGGAGGTTGCATCTCTCAGCCCTGGGTCGGGCAGAGCCCCAGCGGGCCATGCCCACAACCTCTCTCAGCAGGGGTCCCCCAGAAGGCTCCTTTGGGACCAGGATTCTCTTGCGGGTGACTCTTTAAGGTCTGGCCCCTGGATGGAGGGGCACCAGGAGTAGAGGTGCAGGAAGGGGAAGGGGGTGGCCATGCGAGGGGACACTTTCAGGCCAAGTCCCAGCTTCAGTCTGATCCTCCTGGGAACCCCGGGGTGGACATCACACCTCCTGGTTGCCCCGCTCTGAGACAAGGAGCCGGGCTTCGCATTCCCACAGCAGCCAGTCGTGGGCTGAGGACACCTGGGGCGTTGGGAACTCCCTGGCTTCTCCTTGGTTTAACATCTGGAGCTGCTTGTGAATTGTGCCGCCACACACACCCGAGTGCAGGTGTCTTCTGCACAGACTGCGGGCCTCGCTCTTCTGAATGCCGCTAGCTCGCGACCCACCCACGGGTGAACCTGGTCAGGGTACTTTCTCTCAGGGGCAGACTCTGATCCGGGCGGGCTACCGGTGTCTCTGTTTGCTCCTTTCTTTCTTCCACTTCGGGAAAGGCTTCCTTACTGGGTGTGGAAATCTCCTATGCCTTTCCTCGCCTATTCTGTCAGCTCTAAAATTCTCTTTCGGTTGCCACCCTCACAGATGGATTAGGAAACTCTTTGCGGTGCACTCATTAGTGAAATGACCTCAATGACGCTGGAATCCAATATCTAATGGCCGATTTTTAGCGAGTCCACACGCCAGGGTGGTTGGGGTCCAGTGCAGCCCCGGCCAGGCCCAGGCCCCTTGGACTGGGCCACAGGAGGACACAGAGGAGGGTCCCGGCCCCCACGGTAGCGGTGCGGGCAGTTCTCCAAGGGCTTGGGTGTTTTCCAGAGGGAGGAGATGGAGGGGACTGATTTCTTCAGCGCCCCACAAACCACGCCACCCCACCCAACCCCACCCATGGGACACATCCCGAGAGAGAGAGACGCCCCATACACTGGCTCCCCTCCCCCGTGCGCTGTGCCCCAGCCCTGGCCCGGGGGAATAGGCGGCCGCCGGGCCACAGGGTGGGGGGCGCAGCTGAAAGGGGTTGTGGGGGAGGGCCGCCCCTGGCTGGGGTCAAAGGGCGAGCGCCCCGCCCCTCCCGCCCGTGCGCAGTCTGCGGCCCCGGCGCGCTGGGGGTGGGGGGCGGGGAGGTGAAGGAGGCCAGGCGAGGAGAGGAGGGGGGCTTGAAGGTCTCCACCTGGGCGGGTCCAGCCGTGGAGGCGCATCTTGTGTGAGTGTGAGTGAGTGAGTGAGTGTGAGTGTGAGTGTGTGTGTGTACAGAGACAGCCCCCAACCCCGGCCCGCCGCTCCCTGCCCGCCCCGCCTGTCACCCCCCGTCCCTCGGAGCCCGCGGGACCCGGCCGGCGAACTCAACAGGCCCGACCCGGCGCGGGGCCTGGGGCGGGAGGAGGCGGCGGGGAAGCGCAGAGAGGCTCGGCTTCTTGAGCGGGGCAGGGGCGCCCTCCGCCGTCCACGGCCACACCACCCCGAACGCGCCCGATCCCGTCTGGTCTCGGAAGCTAAGCAGGGTCGGGCCTGGTTAGAACTTGGATGGGAGACCGCCCGGGAATACCGGGTGCCGTAGGCTTCTTCTTTTTTTTTTTTGCCTCTGGTTCTGTCGCGTTTCTGGGAGTGCGGGGGCGGCCCGGGGTGGGGGTGACCCCCACCCTCAGCGCCCGCCGCGGTGCCTGGCGCCCCAGCCCGCGCCGTTGGGCCTCCTCTTGTCCCGAGCCGTGACACCGCCGCCACGCGGCAGCATGCGTGGCTTCTGGACAGTCAGGTCTCAGACCAAAGGTCTGCTCTGTGGGAGCCGACACGCTGGAGGAAACCTTGAGAGTCTGAGAGGGGAGGGAGTTCCAGAAGAAGGCCAGGATGTCATTTTGAGGGAGTATGTGACCAGAACTCCTCCCGTTGCTTTTGGGGTTCTATGGGCTACACGTAGGAATCTTTGGTGGTGGCACCTGATGTTCGGGGATCCGGAGTCACACCCAGACCTGCTCCACAGGCCTCCTTTTCCTTTTCTCTTCGGATTCATTTTTTTTTTTTTTTTTTTTGAGACAGAGTCTCGGTTTGTTGCCCAGGCTAGAGTGAGTGCCGTGGCGTCAGCCTAGCTCACAGCAACTTCAAACTCCTGGGCTCGAGTGATCCTTCTGCCTCAGCCTCCAGGGTAGCTGGGACTGCAGGCATGCGCCACCATGCCCCGCTAATTTTTTATATATATATCAGTTGGCCAATTAATTTCTTTCTATTTATAGTAGAGACGGGGTCTCGCTCTTGCTCAGGCTGGTTTTGAACTCCTGACCTTGAGCAATCCGCCCGCCTCGGCCTCCCAAGAGCTAGGATTACAGGCGTGAGCCACAGCGCCCGGCCGGATTCATTATTTTTAAAAAGTGTCTCTTATCTCTATTATTGCATTTTCTTTTCTCTCTCTTTTCAAGCAGATGATGGGAGTCCAAGTATTAAGGTGACATGTGTTGCCCGTGCCCCCCTCCCCCCCCCCCCGTGTTCTTATTCATTTACCTCTCATGTTGTTCCAGCATATTGTGGGGGCACCAATGTTAAGGTCGGGTGCGTTGCCCTCTCCCAGCCTCCCCCCTCGGGTCAGAGCTTCAAGTGCGCCCATCCCCCAGTCGGTGCGTACCCACCCCATTCCTAATGGATGTGTATGCCCATCCCCTCCCCCCACCCGCCCGACACCCACCCGAAGAAGGTGATTCCTCTGTGTCCACTTAGGTGTCCATCGGTTCGTACCCATTTGCTGGTGAGCGCGAGCACGTGGTGCTCGTGTGTCCATTCTTGGGATACTTGGCTTACTGGAACGGGTTCCAGCTCTGGCCAGGAGAACCACGAGAGGTGCCCCCTCACCGCTGCTCCTCATAGCCGAATAGCACTCCGTGGTGTCCACGCGCCACATTTTATTTACCCACTCGTGGGTCGATGGGCACTCGGGTGGCTTCCAGGTCTTTGCGATTGTGACTTGTGCCCTGACACTAACCCTAACCCTTACCCAGCCCGTCTCCTCCACGGCCCCTGCCTGACTGACTCCTTCCCGCCCGGCCTATCACCTGTCACCGTCCTCTGCCCCTGCCTGACACGCTCGTCCCCGCCCGGGCCGTCACCGTCCTCGGCCCCTGCCTGACGGGGCTCCTCCGTCGCCTGGGCCTTCCAAGGGCTTGGTGTGGACGCTGGTTCCAGGACGCCCTCCCAGGAACCCGGTAGCAGGGCGGCCGCAGCGTCTCGTGCAACCCAACCGTCCGCCGGCTGGCCGCCGTCGCTAAGTGGCCTGCGGGGAACGTGCTCCCGCTGTGCCGTGGGGGCCCAGCCTGGTGTCTTCTCTGAGGCCCCGCGGCTGCCGCTCCCCGCAAGGGGATAGCCGCGGAGGTGGGGACCGCCTCCTCATGGGGACGTATACCCAGCTCTCCACGTCGGATTCCGGGGCTCTCTGTCCTGCCAGAAGGCCCAGCTGGCCTGCGGGTCCTTAGAGTGGCAAAAACATCCGAAAACTGAGATTGAGGGTCCGGTGGGTGTCTGCACTTTTGTGCTGGGCACCCCAGGGAGGCCCGGGGGCTGGCTGGACAACGTGGTTTGCTGGGCTGGGGGGGGGGGTTTGGAGGAGCAACTGATGCCCTTTGCACTTTGGGTAGCAAGTGTCTGAGGTGTCTCTGGGCCCTGTGCCATGTGGGGGCGGGGGCGGGGGCGGGGTGGGAGGAGGAGGAGGAGGAGGAGGAGGAGGAGGTGGGAAGGGCCGTGGCCTGCAGTGGTGTTCCCCGGGGTGGCACAGCATGTGGCTTCTTCCACAGGCTGCTTGGCCTGGGCTCCCTGCACCTGGGCCTTTGGAGGACTGGCCCTGTGCTTGCCAACACTTCCTGCAGGGACCCAGAGCTGGGAGGTTGCATCTCTCAGCCCTGGGTCGGGCAGAGCCCCAGCGGGCCATGCCCACAACCTCTCTCAGCAGGGGTCCCCCAGAAGGCTCCTTTGGGACCAGGATTCTCTTGCGGGTGACTCTTTAAGGTCTGGCCCCTGGATGGAGGGGCACCAGGAGTAGAGGTGCAGGAAGGGGAAGGGGGTGGCCATGCGAGGGGACACTTTCAGGCCAAGTCCCAGCTTCAGTCTGATCCTCCTGGGAACCCCGGGGTGGACATCACACCTCCTGGTTGCCCCGCTCTGAGACAAGGAGCCGGGCTTCGCATTCCCACAGCAGCCAGTCGTGGGCTGAGGACACCTGGGGCGTTGGGAACTCCCTGGCTTCTCCTTGGTTTAACATCTGGAGCTGCTTGTGAATTGTGCCGCCACACACACCCGAGTGCAGGTGTCTTCTGCACAGACTGCGGGCCTCGCTCTTCTGAATGCCGCTAGCTCGCGACCCACCCACGGGTGAACCTGGTCAGGGTACTTTCTCTCAGGGGCAGACTCTGATCCGGGCGGGCTACCGGTGTCTCTGTTTGCTCCTTTCTTTCTTCCACTTCGGGAAAGGCTTCCTTACTGGGTGTGGAAATCTCCTATGCCTTTCCTCGCCTATTCTGTCAGCTCTAAAATTCTCTTTCGGTTGCCACCCTCACAGATGGATTAGGAAACTCTTTGCGGTGCACTCATTAGTGAAATGACCTCAATGACGCTGGAATCCAATATCTAATGGCCGATTTTTAGCGAGTCCACACGCCAGGGTGGTTGGGGTCCAGTGCAGCCCCGGCCAGGCCCAGGCCCCTTGGACTGGGCCACAGGAGGACACAGAGGAGGGTCCCGGCCCCCACGGTAGCGGTGCGGGCAGTTCTCCAAGGGCTTGGGTGTTTTCCAGAGGGAGGAGATGGAGGGGACTGATTTCTTCAGCGCCCCACAAACCACGCCACCCCACCCAACCCCACCCATGGGACACATCCCGAGAGAGAGAGACGCCCCATACACTGGCTCCCCTCCCCCGTGCGCTGTGCCCCAGCCCTGGCCCGGGGGAATAGGCGGCCGCCGGGCCACAGGGTGGGGGGCGCAGCTGAAAGGGGTTGTGGGGGAGGGCCGCCCCTGGCTGGGGTCAAAGGGCGAGCGCCCCGCCCCTCCCGCCCGTGCGCAGTCTGCGGCCCCGGCGCGCTGGGGGTGGGGGGCGGGGAGGTGAAGGAGGCCAGGCGAGGAGAGGAGGGGGGCTTGAAGGTCTCCACCTGGGCGGGTCCAGCCGTGGAGGCGCATCTTGTGTGAGTGTGAGTGAGTGAGTGAGTGTGAGTGTGAGTGTGTGTGTGTACAGAGACAGCCCCCAACCCCGGCCCGCCGCTCCCTGCCCGCCCCGCCTGTCACCCCCCGTCCCTCGGAGCCCGCGGGACCCGGCCGGCGAACTCAACAGGCCCGACCCGGCGCGGGGCCTGGGGCGGGAGGAGGCGGCGGGGAAGCGCAGAGAGGCTCGGCTTCTTGAGCGGGGCAGGGGCGCCCTCCGCCGTCCACGGCCACACCACCCCGAACGCGCCCGATCCCGTCTGGTCTCGGAAGCTAAGCAGGGTCGGGCCTGGTTAGAACTTGGATGGGAGACCGCCCGGGAATACCGGGTGCCGTAGGCTTCTTCTTTTTTTTTTTTGCCTCTGGTTCTGTCGCGTTTCTGGGAGTGCGGGGGCGGCCCGGGGTGGGGGTGACCCCCACCCTCAGCGCCCGCCGCGGTGCCTGGCGCCCCAGCCCGCGCCGTTGGGCCTCCTCTTGTCCCGAGCCGTGACACCGCCGCCACGCGGCAGCATGCGTGGCTTCTGGACAGTCAGGTCTCAGACCAAAGGTCTGCTCTGTGGGAGCCGACACGCTGGAGGAAACCTTGAGAGTCTGAGAGGGGAGGGAGTTCCAGAAGAAGGCCAGGATGTCATTTTGAGGGAGTATGTGACCAGAACTCCTCCCGTTGCTTTTGGGGTTCTATGGGCTACACGTAGGAATCTTTGGTGGTGGCACCTGATGTTCGGGGATCCGGAGTCACACCCAGACCTGCTCCACAGGCCTCCTTTTCCTTTTCTCTTCGGATTCATTTTTTTTTTTTTTTTTTTTTGAGACAGAGTCTCGGTTTGTTGCCCAGGCTAGAGTGAGTGCCGTGGCGTCAGCCTAGCTCACAGCAACTTCAAACTCCTGGGCTCGAGTGATCCTTCTGCCTCAGCCTCCAGGGTAGCTGGGACTGCAGGCATGCGCCACCATGCCCCGCTAATTTTTTATATATATATCAGTTGGCCAATTAATTTCTTTCTATTTATAGTAGAGACGGGGTCTCGCTCTTGCTCAGGCTGGTTTTGAACTCCTGACCTTGAGCAATCCGCCCGCCTCGGCCTCCCAAGAGCTAGGATTACAGGCGTGAGCCACAGCGCCCGGCCGGATTCATTATTTTTAAAAAGTGTCTCTTATCTCTATTATTGCATTTTCTTTTCTCTCTCTTTTCAAGCAGATGATGGGAGTCCAAGTATTAAGGTGACATGTGTTGCCCGTGCCCCCCTCCCCCCCCCCCGTGTTCTTATTCATTTACCTCTCATGTTGTTCCAGCATATTGTGGGGGCACCAATGTTAAGGTCGGGTGCGTTGCCCTCTCCCAGCCTCCCCCCTCGGGTCAGAGCTTCAAGTGCGCCCATCCCCCAGTCGGTGCGTACCCACCCCATTCCTAATGGATGTGTATGCCCATCCCCTCCCCCCACCCGCCCGACACCCACCCGAAGAAGGTGATTCCTCTGTGTCCACTTAGGTGTCCATCGGTTCGTACCCATTTGCTGGTGAGCGCGAGCACGTGGTGCTCGTGTGTCCATTCTTGGGATACTTGGCTTACTGGAACGGGTTCCAGCTCTGGCCAGGAGAACCACGAGAGGTGCCCCCTCACCGCTGCTCCTCATAGCCGAATAGCACTCCGTGGTGTCCACGCGCCACATTTTATTTACCCACTCGTGGGTCGATGGGCACTCGGGTGGCTTCCAGGTCTTTGCGATTGTGACTTGTGCCCTGACACTAACCCTAACCCTTACCCAGCCCGTCTCCTCCACGGCCCCTGCCTGACTGACTCCTTCCCGCCCGGCCTATCACCTGTCACCGTCCTCTGCCCCTGCCTGACACGCTCGTCCCCGCCCGGGCCGTCACCGTCCTCGGCCCCTGCCTGACGGGGCTCCTCCGTCGCCTGGGCCTTCCAAGGGCTTGGTGTGGACGCTGGTTCCAGGACGCCCTCCCAGGAACCCGGTAGCAGGGCGGCCGCAGCGTCTCGTGCAACCCAACCGTCCGCCGGCTGGCCGCCGTCGCTAAGTGGCCTGCGGGGAACGTGCTCCCGCTGTGCCGTGGGGGCCCAGCCTGGTGTCTTCTCTGAGGCCCCGCGGCTGCCGCTCCCCGCAAGGGGATAGCCGCGGAGGTGGGGACCGCCTCCTCATGGGGACGTATACCCAGCTCTCCACGTCGGATTCCGGGGCTCTCTGTCCTGCCAGAAGGCCCAGCTGGCCTGCGGGTCCTTAGAGTGGCAAAAACATCCGAAAACTGAGATTGAGGGTCCGGTGGGTGTCTGCACTTTTGTGCTGGGCACCCCAGGGAGGCCCGGGGGCTGGCTGGACAACGTGGTCTGCTGGGCTGGGGGGGGGGGTTTGGAGGAGCAACTGATGCCCTTTGCACTTTGGGTAGCAAGTGTCTGAGGTGTCTCTGGGCCCTGTGCCATGTGGGGGCGGGGGCGGGGGCGGGGTGGGAGGAGGAGGAGGAGGAGGAGGAGGAGGAGGTGGGAAGGGCCGTGGCCTGCAGTGGTGTTCCCCGGGGTGGCACAGCATGTGGCTTCTTCCACAGGCTGCTTGGCCTGGGCTCCCTGCACCTGGGCCTTTGGAGGACTGGCCCTGTGCTTGCCAACACTTCCTGCAGGGACCCAGAGCTGGGAGGTTGCATCTCTCAGCCCTGGGTCGGGCAGAGCCCCAGCGGGCCATGCCCACAACCTCTCTCAGCAGGGGTCCCCCAGAAGGCTCCTTTGGGACCAGGATTCTCTTGCGGGTGACTCTTTAAGGTCTGGCCCCTGGATGGAGGGGCACCAGGAGTAGAGGAGCAGGAAGGGGAAGGGGGTGGCCATGCGAGGGGACACTTTCAGGCCAAGTCCCAGCTTCAGTCTGATCCTCCTGGGAACCCCGGGGTGGACATCACACCTCCTGGTTGCCCCGCTCTGAGACAAGGAGCCGGGCTTCGCATTCCCACAGCAGCCAGTCGTGGGCTGAGGACACCTGGGGCGTTGGGAACTCCCTGGCTTCTCCTTGGCTTAACATCTGGAGCTGCTTGTGAATTGTGCCGCCACACACACCCGAGTGCAGGTGTCTTCTGCACAGACTGCGGGCCTCGCTCTTCTGAGTGCCGCTAGCTCGCGACCCACCCACGGGTGAACCTGGTCAGGGTACTTTCTCTCAGGGGCAGACTCTGATCCGGGCGGGCTACCGGTGTCTCTGTTTGCTCCTTTCTTTCTTCCACTTCGGGAAAGGCTTCCTTACTGGGTGTGGAAATCTCCTATGCCTTTCCTCGCCTATTCTGTCAGCTCTAAAATTCTCTTTCGGTTGCCACCCTCACAGATGGATTAGGAAACTCTTTGCGGTGCACTCATTAGTGAAATGACCTCAATGACGCTGGAATCCAATATCTAATGGCCGATTTTTAGCGAGTCCACACGCCAGGGTGGTTGGGGTCCAGTGCAGCCCCGGCCAGGCCCAGGCCCCTTGGACTGGGCCACAGGAGGACACAGAGGAGGGTCCCGGCCCCCACGGTAGCGGTGCGGGCAGTTCTCCAAGGGCTTGGGTGTTTTCCAGAGGGAGGAGATGGAGGGGACTGATTTCTTCAGCGCCCCACAAACCACACCACCCCACCCATGGGACACATCCCGAGAGAGAGAGACGCCCCATACACTGGCTCCCCTCCCCCGTGCGCTGTGCCCCAGCCCTGGCCCGGGGGAATAGGCGGCCGCCGGGCCACAGGGTGGGGGGCGCAGCTGAAAGGGGTTGTGGGGGAGGGCCGCCCCTGGCTGGGGTCAAAGGGCGAGCGCCCCGCCCCTCCCGCCCGTGCGCAGTCTGCGGCCCCGGCGCGCTGGGGGTGGGGGGCGGGGAGGTGAAGGAGGCCAGGCGAGGAGAGGAGGGGGGCTTGAAGGTCTCCACCTTGGCGGGTCCAGCCGTGGAGGCGCATCTTGTGTGAGTGTGAGTGAGTGAGTGAGTGTGAGTGTGAGTGTGTGTGTGTACAGAGACAGCCCCCAACCCCGGCCCGCCGCTCCCTGCCCGCCCCGCCTGTCACCCCCCGTCCCTCGGAGCCCGCGGGACCCGGCCGGCGAACTCAACAGGCCCGACCCGGCGCGGGGCCTGGGGCGGGAGGAGGCGGCGGGGAAGCGCAGAGAGGCTCGGCTTCTTGAGCGGGGCAGGGGCGCCCTCCGCCGTCCACGGCCACACCACCCCGAACGCGCCCGATCCCGTCTGGTCTCGGAAGCTAAGCAGGGTCGGGCCTGGTTAGAACTTGGATGGGAGACCGCCCGGTGTATACCGGGTGCCGTAGGCTTCTTCTTTTCTTTTTTTGCCTCTGGTTCTGTCGCGTTTCTGGGAGTGCGGGGGCGGCCCGGGGTGGGGGTGACCCCCACCCTCAGCGCCCGCCGCGGTGCCTGGCGCCCCAGCCCGCGCCGTTGGGCCTCCTCTTGTCCCGAGCCGTGACACCGCCGCCACGCGGCAGCATGCGTGGCTTCTGGACAGTCAGGTCTCAGACCAAAGGTCTGCTCTGTGGGAGCCGACACGCTGGAGGAAACCTTGAGAGTCTGAGAGGGGAGGGAGTTCCAGAAGAAGGCCAGGATGTCATTTTGAGGGAGTATGTGACCAGAACTCCTCCCGTTGCTTTTGGGGTTCTATGGGCTACACGTAGGAATCTTTGGTGGTGGCACCTGATGTTCGGGGATCCGGAGTCACACCCAGACCTGCTCCACAGGCCTCCTTTTACTTTTCTCTTCGGATTCATTTTTTTTTTTTTTTTTTTTGAGACAGAGTCTCGGTTTGTTGCCCAGGCTAGAGTGAGTGCCGTGGCGTCAGCCTAGCTCACAGCAACTTCAAACTCCTGGGCTCGAGTGATCCTTCTGCCTCAGCCTCCAGGGTAGCTGGGACTGCAGGCATGCGCCACCATGCCCCGCTAATTTTTTATATATATATCAGTTGGCCAATTAATTTCTTTCTATTTATAGTAGAGACGGGGTCTCGCTCTTGCTCAGGCTGGTTTTGAACTCCTGACCTTGAGCAATCCGCCCGCCTCGGCCTCCCAAGAGCTAGGATTACAGGCGTGAGCCACAGCGCCCGGCCGGATTCATTATTTTTAAAAAGTGTCTCTTATCTCTATTATTGCATTTTCTTTTCTCTCTCTTTTCAAGCAGATGATGGGAGTCCAAGTATTAAGGTGACATGTGTTGCCCGTGCCCCCCTCCCCCCCCCCCCCGTGTTCTTATTCATTTACCTCTCATGTTGTTCCAGCATATTGTGGGGGCACCAATGTTAAGGTCGGGTGCGTTGCCCTCTCCCAGCCTCCCCCCTCGGGTCAGAGCTTCAAGTGCGCCCATCCCCCAGTCGGTGCGTACCCACCCCATTCCTAATGGATGTGTATGCCCATCCCCTCCCCCCACCCGCCCGACACCCACCCGAAGAAGGTGATTCCTCTGTGTCCACTTAGGTGTCCATCGGTTCGTACCCATTTGCTGGTGAGCGCGAGCACGTGGTGCTCGTGTGTCCATTCTTGGGATACTTGGCTTACTGGAACGGGTTCCAGCTCTGGCCAGGAGAACCACGAGAGGTGCCCCCTCACCGCTGCTCCTCATAGCCGAATAGCACTCCGTGGTGTCCACGCGCCACATTTTATTTACCCACTCGTGGGTCGATGGGCACTCGGGTGGCTTCCAGGTCTTTGCGATTGTGACTTGTGCCCTGACACTAACCCTAACCCTTACCCAGCCCGTCTCCTCCACGGCCCCTGCCTGACTGACTCCTTCCCGCCCGGCCTATCACCTGTCACCGTCCTCTGCCCCTGCCTGACACGCTCGTCCCCGCCCGGGCCGTCACCGTCCTCGGCCCCTGCCTGACGGGGCTCCTCCGTCGCCTGGGCCTTCCAAGGGCTTGGTGTGGACGCTGGTTCCAGGACGCCCTCCCAGGAACCCGGTAGCAGGGCGGCCGCAGCGTCTCGTGCAACCCAACCGTCCGCCGGCTGGCCGCCGTCGCTAAGTGGCCTGCGGGGGACGTGCTCCCGCTGTGCCGTGGGGGCCCAGCCTGGTGTCTTCTCTGAGGCCCCGCGGCTGCCGCTCCCCGCAAGGGGATAGCCGCGGAGGTGGGGACCGCCTCCTCATGGGGACGTATACCCAGCTCTCCACGTCGGATTCCGGGGCTCTCTGTCCTGCCAGAAGGCCCAGCTGGCCTGCGGGTCCTTAGAGTGGCAAAAACATCCGAAAACTGAGATTGAGGGTCCGGTGGGTGTCTGCACTTTTGTGCTGGGCACCCCAGGGAGGCCCGGGGGCTGGCTGGACAACGTGGTCTGCTGGGCTGGGGGGGGGGGTTTGGAGGAGCAACTGATGCCCTTTGCACTTTGGGTAGCAAGTGTCTGAGGTGTCTCTGGGCCCTGTGCCATGTGGGGGCGGGGGCGGGGGCGGGGTGGGAGGAGGAGGAGGAGGAGGAGGAGGAGGAGGTGGGAAGGGCCGTGGCCTGCAGTGGTGTTCCCCGGGGTGGCACAGCATGTGGCTTCTTCCACAGGCTGCTTGGCCTGGGCTCCCTGCACCTGGGCCTTTGGAGGACTGGCCCTGTGCTTGCCAACACTTCCTGCAGGGACCCAGAGCTGGGAGGTTGCATCTCTCAGCCCTGGGTCGGGCAGAGCCCCAGCGGGCCATGCCCACAACCTCTCTCAGCAGGGGTCCCCCAGAAGGCTCCTTTGGGACCAGGATTCTCTTGCGGGTGACTCTTTAAGGTCTGGCCCCTGGATGGAGGGGCACCAGGAGTAGAGGAGCAGGAAGGGGAAGGGGGTGGCCATGCGAGGGGACACTTTCAGGCCAAGTCCCAGCTTCAGTCTGATCCTCCTGGGAACCCCGGGGTGGACATCACACCTCCTGGTTGCCCCGCTCTGAGACAAGGAGCCGGGCTTCGCATTCCCACAGCAGCCAGTCGTGGGCTGAGGACACCTGGGGCGTTGGGAACTCCCTGGCTTCTCCTTGGCTTAACATCTGGAGCTGCTTGTGAATTGTGCCGCCACACACACCCGAGTGCAGGTGTCTTCTGCACAGACTGCGGGCCTCGCTCTTCTGAGTGCCGCTAGCTCGCGACCCACCCACGGGTGAACCTGGTCAGGGTACTTTCTCTCAGGGGCAGACTCTGATCCGGGCGGGCTACCGGTGTCTCTGTTTGCTCCTTTCTTTCTTCCACTTCGGGAAAGGCTTCCTTACTGGGTGTGGAAATCTCTTATGCCTTTCCTCGCCTATTCTGTCAGCTCTAAAATTCTCTTTCGGTTGCCACCCTCACAGATGGATTAGGAAACTCTTTGCGGTGCACTCATTAGTGAAATGACCTCAATGACGCTGGAATCCAATATCTAATGGCCGATTTTTAGCGAGTCCACACGCCAGGGTGGTTGGGGTCCAGTGCAGCCCCGGCCAGGCCCAGGCCCCTTGGACTGGGCCACAGGAGGACACAGAGGAGGGTCCCGGCCCCCACGGTAGCGGTGCGGGCAGTTCTCCAAGGGCTTGGGTGTTTTCCAGAGGGAGGAGATGGAGGGGACTGATTTCTTCAGCGCCCCACAAACCACACCACCCCACCCATGGGACACATCCCGAGAGAGAGAGACGCCCCATACACTGGCTCCCCTCCCCCGTGCGCTGTGCCCCAGCCCTGGCCCGGGGGAATAGGCGGCCGCCGGGCCACAGGGTGGGGGGCGCAGCTGAAAGGGGTTGTGGGGGAGGGCCGCCCCTGGCTGGGGTCAAAGGGCGAGCGCCCCGCCCCTCCCGCCCGTGCGCAGTCTGCGGCCCCGGCGCGCTGGGGGTGGGGGGCGGGGAGGTGAAGGAGGCCAGGCGAGGAGAGGAGGGGGGCTTGAAGGTCTCCACCTGGGCGGGTCCAGCCGTGGAGGCGCATCTTGTGTGAGTGTGAGTGAGTGAGTGAGTGTGAGTGTGAGTGTGTGTGTGTACAGAGACAGCCCCCAACCCCGGCCCGCCGCTCCCTGCCCGCCCCGCCTGTCACCCCCCGTCCCTCGGAGCCCGCGGGACCCGGCCGGCGAACTCAACAGGCCCGACCCGGCGCGGGGCCTGGGGCGGGAGGAGGCGGCGGGGAAGCGCAGAGAGGCTCGGCTTCTTGAGCGGGGCAGGGGCGCCCTCCGCCGTCCACGGCCACACCACCCCGAACGCGCCCGATCCCGTCTGGTCTCGGAAGCTAAGCAGGGTCGGGCCTGGTTAGAACTTGGATGGGAGACCGCCCGGGAATACCGGGTGCCGTAGGCTTCTTCTTTTTTTTTTTTGCCTCTGGTTCTGTCGCGTTTCTGGGAGTGCGGGGGCGGCCCGGGGTGGGGGTGACCCCCACCCTCAGCGCCCGCCGCGGTGCCTGGCGCCCCAGCCCGCGCCGTTGGGCCTCCTCTTGTCCCGAGCCGTGACACCGCCGCCACGCGGCAGCATGCGTGGCTTCTGGACAGTCAGGTCTCAGACCAAAGGTCTGCTCTGTGGGAGCCGACACGCTGGAGGAAACCTTGAGAGTCTGAGAGGGGAGGGAGTTCCAGAAGAAGGCCAGGATGTCATTTTGAGGGAGTATGTGACCAGAACTCCTCCCGTTGCTTTTGGGGTTCTATGGGCTACACGTAGGAATCTTTGGTGGTGGCACCTGATGTTCGGGGATCCGGAGTCACACCCAGACCTGCTCCACAGGCCTCCTTTTACTTTTCTCTTCGGATTCATTTTTTTTTTTTTTTTTTGAGACAGAGTCTCGGTTTGTTGCCCAGGCTAGAGTGAGTGCCGTGGCGTCAGCCTAGCTCACAGCAACTTCAAACTCCTGGGCTCGAGTGATCCTTCTGCCTCAGCCTCCAGGGTAGCTGGGACTGCAGGCATGCGCCACCATGCCCCGCTAATTTTTTATATATATATCAGTTGGCCAATTAATTTCTTTCTATTTATAGTAGAGACGGGGTCTCGCTCTTGCTCAGGCTGGTTTTGAACTCCTGACCTTGAGCAATCCGCCCGCCTCGGCCTCCCAAGAGCTAGGATTACAGGCGTGAGCCACAGCGCCCGGCCGGATTCATTATTTTTAAAAAGTGTCTCTTATCTCTATTATTGCATTTTCTTTTCTCTCTCTTTTCAAGCAGATGATGGGAGTCCAAGTATTAAGGTGACATGTGTTGCCCGTGCCCCCCTCCCCCCCCCCGTGTTCTTATTCATTTACCTCTCATGTTGTTCCAGCATATTGTGGGGGCACCAATGTTAAGGTCGGGTGCGTTGCCCTCTCCCAGCCTCCCCCCTCGGGTCAGAGCTTCAAGTGCGCCCATCCCCCAGTCGGTGCGTACCCACCCCATTCCTAATGGATGTGTATGCCCATCCCCTCCCCCCACCCGCCCGACACCCACCCGAAGAAGGTGATTCCTCTGTGTCCACTTAGGTGTCCATCGGTTCGTACCCATTTGCTGGTGAGCGTGAGCACGTGGTGCTCGTGTGTCCATTCTTGGGATACTTGGCTTACTGGAACGGGTTCCAGCTCTGGCCAGGAGAACCACGAGAGGTGCCCCCTCACCGCTGCTCCTCATAGCCGAATAGCACTCCGTGGTGTCCACGCGCCACATTTTATTTACCCACTCGTGGGTCGATGGGCACTCGGGTGGCTTCCAGGTCTTTGCGATTGTGACTTGTGCCCTGACACTAACCCTAACCCTTACCCAGCCCGTCTCCTCCACGGCCCCTGCCTGACTGACTCCTTCCCGCCCGGCCTATCACCTGTCACCGTCCTCTGCCCCTGCCTGACACGCTCGTCCCCGCCCGGGCCGTCACCGTCCTCGGCCCCTGCCTGACGGGGCTCCTCCGTCGCCTGGGCCTTCCAAGGGCTTGGTGTGGACGCTGGTTCCAGGACGCCCTCCCAGGAACCCGGTAGCAGGGCGGCCGCAGCGTCTCGTGCAACCCAACCGTCCGCCGGCTGGCCGCCGTCGCTAAGTGGCCTGCGGGGGACGTGCTCCCGCTGTGCCGTGGGGGCCCAGCCTGGTGTCTTCTCTGAGGCCCCGCGGCTGCCGCTCCCCGCAAGGGGATAGCCGCGGAGGTGGGGACCGCCTCCTCATGGGGACGTATACCCAGCTCTCCACGTCGGATTCCGGGGCTCTCTGTCCTGCCAGAAGGCCCAGCTGGCCTGCGGGTCCTTAGAGTGGCAAAAACATCCGAAAACTGAGATTGAGGGTCCGGTGGGTGTCTGCACTTTTGTGCTGGGCACCCCAGGGAGGCCCGGGGGCTGGCTGGACAACGTGGTCTGCTGGGCTGGGGGGGGGTTTGGAGGAGCAACTGATGCCCTTTGCACTTTGGGTAGCAAGTGTCTGAGGTGTCTCTGGGCCCTGTGCCATGTGGGGGCGGGGGCGGGGTGGGAGGAGGAGGAGGAGGAGGAGGAGGAGGAGGAGGTGGGAAGGGCCGTGGCCTGCAGTGGTGTTCCCCGGGGTGGCACAGCATGTGGCTTCTTCCACGGGATGCTTGGCCTGGGCTCCCTGCACCTGGGCCTTTGGAGGACTGGCCCTGTGCTTGCCAACACTTCCTGCAGGGACCCAGAGCTGGGAGGTTGCATCTCTCAGCCCTGGGTCGGGCAGAGCCCCAGCGGGCCATGCCCACAACCTCTCTCAGCAGGGGTCCCCCAGAAGGCTCCTTTGGGACCAGGATTCTCTTGCGGGTGACTCTTTAAGGTCTGGCCCCTGGATGGAGGGGCACCAGGAGTAGAGGTGCAGGAAGGGGAAGGGGGTGGCCATGCGAGGGGACACTTTCAGGCCAAGTCCCAGCTTCAGTCTGATCCTCCTGGGAACCCCGGGGTGGACATCACACCTCCTGGTTGCCCCGCTCTGAGACAAGGAGCCGGGCTTCGCATTCCCACAGCAGCCAGTCGTGGGCTGAGGACACCTGGGGCGTTGGGAACTCCCTGGCTTCTCCTTGGTTTAACATCTGGAGCTGCTTGTGAATTGTGCCGCCACACACACCCGAGTGCAGGTGTCTTCTGCACAGACTGCGGGCCTCGCTCTTCTGAATGCCGCTAGCTCGCGACCCACCCACGGGTGAACCTGGTCAGGGTACTTTCTCTCAGGGGCAGACTCTGATCCGGGCGGGCTACCGGTGTCTCTGTTTGCTCCTTTCTTTCTTCCACTTCGGGAAAGGCTTCCTTACTGGGTGTGGAAATCTCCTATGCCTTTCCTCGCCTATTCTGTCAGCTCTAAAATTCTCTTTCGGTTGCCACCCTCACAGATGGATTAGGAAACTCTTTGCGGTGCACTCATTAGTGAAATGACCTCAATGACGCTGGAATCCAATATCTAATGGCCGATTTTTAGCGAGTCCACACGCCAGGGTGGTTGGGGTCCAGTGCAGCCCCGGCCAGGCCCAGGCCCCTTGGACTGGGCCACAGGAGGACACAGAGGAGGGTCCCGGCCCCCACGGTAGCGGTGCGGGCAGTTCTCCAAGGGCTTGGGTGTTTTCCAGAGGGAGGAGATGGAGGGGACTGATTTCTTCAGCGCCCCACAAACCACGCCACCCCACCCAACCCCACCCATGGGACACATCCCGAGAGAGAGAGACGCCCCATACACTGGCTCCCCTCCCCCGTGCGCTGTGCCCCAGCCCTGGCCCGGGGGAATAGGCGGCCGCCGGGCCACAGGGTGGGGGGCGCAGCTGAAAGGGGTTGTGGGGGAGGGCCGCCCCTGGCTGGGGTCAAAGGGCGAGCGCCCCGCCCCTCCCGCCCGTGCGCAGTCTGCGGCCCCGGCGCGCTGGGGGTGGGGGGCGGGGAGGTGAAGGAGGCCAGGCGAGGAGAGGAGGGGGGCTTGAAGGTCTCCACCTGGGCGGGTCCAGCCGTGGAGGCGCATCTTGTGTGAGTGTGAGTGAGTGAGTGAGTGTGAGTGTGAGTGTGTGTGTGTACAGAGACAGCCCCCAACCCCGGCCCGCCGCTCCCTGCCCGCCCCGCCTGTCACCCCCCGTCCCTCGGAGCCCGCGGGACCCGGCCGGCGAACTCAACAGGCCCGACCCGGCGCGGGGCCTGGGGCGGGAGGAGGCGGCGGGGAAGCGCAGAGAGGCTCGGCTTCTTGAGCGGGGCAGGGGCGCCCTCCGCCGTCCACGGCCACACCACCCCGAACGCGCCCGATCCCGTCTGGTCTCGGAAGCTAAGCAGGGTCGGGCCTGGTTAGAACTTGGATGGGAGACCGCCCGGGAATACCGGGTGCCGTAGGCTTCTTCTTTTTTTTTTTTGCCTCTGGTTCTGTCGCGTTTCTGGGAGTGCGGGGGCGGCCCGGGGTGGGGGTGACCCCCACCCTCAGCGCCCGCCGCGGTGCCTGGCGCCCCAGCCCGCGCCGTTGGGCCTCCTCTTGTCCCGAGCCGTGACACCGCCGCCACGCGGCAGCATGCGTGGCTTCTGGACAGTCAGGTCTCAGACCAAAGGTCTGCTCTGTGGGAGCCGACACGCTGGAGGAAACCTTGAGAGTCTGAGAGGGGAGGGAGTTCCAGAAGAAGGCCAGGATGTCATTTTGAGGGAGTATGTGACCAGAACTCCTCCCGTTGCTTTTGGGGTTCTATGGGCTACACGTAGGAATCTTTGGTGGTGGCACCTGATGTTCGGGGATCCGGAGTCACACCCAGACCTGCTCCACAGGCCTCCTTTTCCTTTTCTCTTCGGATTCATTTTTTTTTTTTTTTTTTTTGAGACAGAGTCTCGGTTTGTTGCCCAGGCTAGAGTGAGTGCCGTGGCGTCAGCCTAGCTCACAGCAACTTCAAACTCCTGGGCTCGAGTGATCCTTCTGCCTCAGCCTCCAGGGTAGCTGGGACTGCAGGCATGCGCCACCATGCCCCGCTAATTTTTTATATATATATCAGTTGGCCAATTAATTTCTTTCTATTTATAGTAGAGACGGGGTCTCGCTCTTGCTCAGGCTGGTTTTGAACTCCTGACCTTGAGCAATCCGCCCGCCTCGGCCTCCCAAGAGCTAGGATTACAGGCGTGAGCCACAGCGCCCGGCCGGATTCATTATTTTTAAAAAGTGTCTCTTATCTCTATTATTGCATTTTCTTTTCTCTCTCTTTTCAAGCAGATGATGGGAGTCCAAGTATTAAGGTGACATGTGTTGCCCGTGCCCCCCTCCCCCCCCCCCCCGTGTTCTTATTCATTTACCTCTCATGTTGTTCCAGCATATTGTGGGGGCACCAATGTTAAGGTCGGGTGCGTTGCCCTCTCCCAGCCTCCCCCCTCGGGTCAGAGCTTCAAGTGCGCCCATCCCCCAGTCGGTGCGTACCCACCCCATTCCTAATGGATGTGTATGCCCATCCCCTCCCCCCACCCGCCCGACACCCACCCGAAGAAGGTGATTCCTCTGTGTCCACTTAGGTGTCCATCGGTTCGTACCCATTTGCTGGTGAGCGCGAGCACGTGGTGCTCGTGTGTCCATTCTTGGGATACTTGGCTTACTGGAACGGGTTCCAGCTCTGGCCAGGAGAACCACGAGAGGTGCCCCCTCACCGCTGCTCCTCATAGCCGAATAGCACTCCGTGGTGTCCACGCGCCACATTTTATTTACCCACTCGTGGGTCGATGGGCACTCGGGTGGCTTCCAGGTCTTTGCGATTGTGACTTGTGCCCTGACACTAACCCTAACCCTTACCCAGCCCGTCTCCTCCACGGCCCCTGCCTGACTGACTCCTTCCCGCCCGGCCTATCACCTGTCACCGTCCTCTGCCCCTGCCTGACACGCTCGTCCCCGCCCGGGCCGTCACCGTCCTCGGCCCCTGCCTGACGGGGCTCCTCCGTCGCCTGGGCCTTCCAAGGGCTTGGTGTGGACGCTGGTTCCAGGACGCCCTCCCAGGAACCCGGTAGCAGGGCGGCCGCAGCGTCTCGTGCAACCCAACCGTCCGCCGGCTGGCCGCCGTCGCTAAGTGGCCTGCGGGGGACGTGCTCCCGCTGTGCCGTGGGGGCCCAGCCTGGTGTCTTCTCTGAGGCCCCGCGGCTGCCGCTCCCCGCAAGGGGATAGCCGCGGAGGTGGGGACCGCCTCCTCATGGGGACGTATACCCAGCTCTCCACGTCGGATTCCGGGGCTCTCTGTCCTGCCAGAAGGCCCAGCTGGCCTGCGGGTCCTTAGAGTGGCAAAAACATCCGAAAACTGAGATTGAGGGTCCGGTGGGTGTCTGCACTTTTGTGCTGGGCACCCCAGGGAGGCCCGGGGGCTGGCTGGACAACGTGGTCTGCTGGGCTGGGGGGGGGGGTTTGGAGGAGCAACTGATGCCCTTTGCACTTTGGGTAGCAAGTGTCTGAGGTGTCTCTGGGCCCTGTGCCATGTGGGGGCGGGGGCGGGGGCGGGGTGGGAGGAGGAGGAGGAGGAGGAGGAGGAGGAGGTGGGAAGGGCCGTGGCCTGCAGTGGTGTTCCCCGGGGTGGCACAGCATGTGGCTTCTTCCACAGGCTGCTTGGCCTGGGCTCCCTGCACCTGGGCCTTTGGAGGACTGGCCCTGTGCTTGCCAACACTTCCTGCAGGGACCCAGAGCTGGGAGGTTGCATCTCTCAGCCCTGGGTCGGGCAGAGCCCCAGCGGGCCATGCCCACAACCTCTCTCAGCAGGGGTCCCCCAGAAGGCTCCTTTGGGACCAGGATTCTCTTGCGGGTGACTCTTTAAGGTCTGGCCCCTGGATGGAGGGGCACCAGGAGTAGAGGAGCAGGAAGGGGAAGGGGGTGGCCATGCGAGGGGACACTTTCAGGCCAAGTCCCAGCTTCAGTCTGATCCTCCTGGGAACCCCGGGGTGGACATCACACCTCCTGGTTGCCCCGCTCTGAGACAAGGAGCCGGGCTTCGCATTCCCACAGCAGCCAGTCGTGGGCTGAGGACACCTGGGGCGTTGGGAACTCCCTGGCTTCTCCTTGGCTTAACATCTGGAGCTGCTTGTGAATTGTGCCGCCACACACACCCGAGTGCAGGTGTCTTCTGCACAGACTGCGGGCCTCGCTCTTCTGAGTGCCGCTAGCTCGCGACCCACCCACGGGTGAACCTGGTCAGGGTACTTTCTCTCAGGGGCAGACTCTGATCCGGGCGGGCTACCGGTGTCTCTGTTTGCTCCTTTCTTTCTTCCACTTCGGGAAAGGCTTCCTTACTGGGTGTGGAAATCTCCTATGCCTTTCCTCGCCTATTCTGTCAGCTCTAAAATTCTCTTTCGGTTGCCACCCTCACAGATGGATTAGGAAACTCTTTGCGGTGCACTCATTAGTGAAATGACCTCAATGACGCTGGAATCCAATATCTAATGGCCGATTTTTAGCGAGTCCACACGCCAGGGTGGTTGGGGTCCAGTGCAGCCCCGGCCAGGCCCAGGCCCCTTGGACTGGGCCACAGGAGGACACAGAGGAGGGTCCCGGCCCCCACGGTAGCGGTGCGGGCAGTTCTCCAAGGGCTTGGGTGTTTTCCAGAGGGAGGAGATGGAGGGGACTGATTTCTTCAGCGCCCCACAAACCACACCACCCCACCCATGGGACACATCCCGAGAGAGAGAGACGCCCCATACACTGGCTCCCCTCCCCCGTGCGCTGTGCCCCAGCCCTGGCCCGGGGGAATAGGCGGCCGCCGGGCCACAGGGTGGGGGGCGCAGCTGAAAGGGGTTGTGGGGGAGGGCCGCCCCTGGCTGGGGTCAAAGGGCGAGCGCCCCGCCCCTCCCGCCCGTGCGCAGTCTGCGGCCCCGGCGCGCTGGGGGTGGGGGGCGGGGAGGTGAAGGAGGCCAGGCGAGGAGAGGAGGGGGGCTTGAAGGTCTCCACCTTGGCGGGTCCAGCCGTGGAGGCGCATCTTGTGTGAGTGTGAGTGAGTGAGTGAGTGTGAGTGTGAGTGTGTGTGTGTACAGAGACAGCCCCCAACCCCGGCCCGCCGCTCCCTGCCCGCCCCGCCTGTCACCCCCCGTCCCTCGGAGCCCGCGGGACCCGGCCGGCGAACTCAACAGGCCCGACCCGGCGCGGGGCCTGGGGCGGGAGGAGGCGGCGGGGAAGCGCAGAGAGGCTCGGCTTCTTGAGCGGGGCAGGGGCGCCCTCCGCCGTCCACGGCCACACCACCCCGAACGCGCCCGATCCCGTCTGGTCTCGGAAGCTAAGCAGGGTCGGGCCTGGTTAGAACTTGGATGGGAGACCGCCCGGTGTATACCGGGTGCCGTAGGCTTCTTCTTTTCTTTTTTTGCCTCTGGTTCTGTCGCGTTTCTGGGAGTGCGGGGGCGGCCCGGGGTGGGGGTGACCCCCACCCTCAGCGCCCGCCGCGGTGCCTGGCGCCCCAGCCCGCGCCGTTGGGCCTCCTCTTGTCCCGAGCCGTGACACCGCCGCCACGCGGCAGCATGCGTGGCTTCTGGACAGTCAGGTCTCAGACCAAAGGTCTGCTCTGTGGGAGCCGACACGCTGGAGGAAACCTTGAGAGTCTGAGAGGGGAGGGAGTTCCAGAAGAAGGCCAGGATGTCATTTTGAGGGAGTATGTGACCAGAACTCCTCCCGTTGCTTTTGGGGTTCTATGGGCTACACGTAGGAATCTTTGGTGGTGGCACCTGATGTTCGGGGATCCGGAGTCACACCCAGACCTGCTCCACAGGCCTCCTTTTCCTTTTCTCTTCGGATTCATTTTTTTTTTTTTTTTTTTTGAGACAGAGTCTCGGTTTGTTGCCCAGGCTAGAGTGAGTGCCGTGGCGTCAGCCTAGCTCACAGCAACTTCAAACTCCTGGGCTCGAGTGATCCTTCTGCCTCAGCCTCCAGGGTAGCTGGGACTGCAGGCATGCGCCACCATGCCCCGCTAATTTTTTATATATATATCAGTTGGCCAATTAATTTCTTTCTATTTATAGTAGAGACGGGGTCTCGCTCTTGCTCAGGCTGGTTTTGAACTCCTGACCTTGAGCAATCCGCCCGCCTCGGCCTCCCAAGAGCTAGGATTACAGGCGTGAGCCACAGCGCCCGGCCGGATTCATTATTTTTAAAAAGTGTCTCTTATCTCTATTATTGCATTTTCTTTTCTCTCTCTTTTCAAGCAGATGATGGGAGTCCAAGTATTAAGGTGACATGTGTTGCCCGTGCCCCCCTCCCCCCCCCCCCCGTGTTCTTATTCATTTACCTCTCATGTTGTTCCAGCATATTGTGGGGGCACCAATGTTAAGGTCGGGTGCGTTGCCCTCTCCCAGCCTCCCCCCTCGGGTCAGAGCTTCAAGTGCGCCCATCCCCCAGTCGGTGCGTACCCACCCCATTCCTAATGGATGTGTATGCCCATCCCCTCCCCCCACCCGCCCGACACCCACCCGAAGAAGGTGATTCCTCTGTGTCCACTTAGGTGTCCATCGGTTCGTACCCATTTGCTGGTGAGCGCGAGCACGTGGTGCTCGTGTGTCCATTCTTGGGATACTTGGCTTACTGGAACGGGTTCCAGCTCTGGCCAGGAGAACCACGAGAGGTGCCCCCTCACCGCTGCTCCTCATAGCCGAATAGCACTCCGTGGTGTCCACGCGCCACATTTTATTTACCCACTCGTGGGTCGATGGGCACTCGGGTGGCTTCCAGGTCTTTGCGATTGTGACTTGTGCCCTGACACTAACCCTAACCCTTACCCAGCCCGTCTCCTCCACGGCCCCTGCCTGACTGACTCCTTCCCGCCCGGCCTATCACCTGTCACCGTCCTCTGCCCCTGCCTGACACGCTCGTCCCCGCCCGGGCCGTCACCGTCCTCGGCCCCTGCCTGACGGGGCTCCTCCGTCGCCTGGGCCTTCCAAGGGCTTGGTGTGGACGCTGGTTCCAGGACGCCCTCCCAGGAACCCGGTAGCAGGGCGGCCGCAGCGTCTCGTGCAACCCAACCGTCCGCCGGCTGGCCGCCGTCGCTAAGTGGCCTGCGGGGGACGTGCTCCCGCTGTGCCGTGGGGGCCCAGCCTGGTGTCTTCTCTGAGGCCCCGCGGCTGCCGCTCCCCGCAAGGGGATAGCCGCGGAGGTGGGGACCGCCTCCTCATGGGGACGTATACCCAGCTCTCCACGTCGGATTCCGGGGCTCTCTGTCCTGCCAGAAGGCCCAGCTGGCCTGCGGGTCCTTAGAGTGGCAAAAACATCCGAAAACTGAGATTGAGGGTCCGGTGGGTGTCTGCACTTTTGTGCTGGGCACCCCAGGGAGGCCCGGGGGCTGGCTGGACAACGTGGTCTGCTGGGCTGGGGGGGGGGGTTTGGAGGAGCAACTGATGCCCTTTGCACTTTGGGTAGCAAGTGTCTGAGGTGTCTCTGGGCCCTGTGCCATGTGGGGGCGGGGGCGGGGGCGGGGTGGGAGGAGGAGGAGGAGGAGGAGGAGGAGGAGGTGGGAAGGGCCGTGGCCTGCAGTGGTGTTCCCCGGGGTGGCACAGCATGTGGCTTCTTCCACAGGCTGCTTGGCCTGGGCTCCCTGCACCTGGGCCTTTGGAGGACTGGCCCTGTGCTTGCCAACACTTCCTGCAGGGACCCAGAGCTGGGAGGTTGCATCTCTCAGCCCTGGGTCGGGCAGAGCCCCAGCGGGCCATGCCCACAACCTCTCTCAGCAGGGGTCCCCCAGAAGGCTCCTTTGGGACCAGGATTCTCTTGCGGGTGACTCTTTAAGGTCTGGCCCCTGGATGGAGGGGCACCAGGAGTAGAGGAGCAGGAAGGGGAAGGGGGTGGCCATGCGAGGGGACACTTTCAGGCCAAGTCCCAGCTTCAGTCTGATCCTCCTGGGAACCCCGGGGTGGACATCACACCTCCTGGTTGCCCCGCTCTGAGACAAGGAGCCGGGCTTCGCATTCCCACAGCAGCCAGTCGTGGGCTGAGGACACCTGGGGCGTTGGGAACTCCCTGGCTTCTCCTTGGCTTAACATCTGGAGCTGCTTGTGAATTGTGCCGCCACACACACCCGAGTGCAGGTGTCTTCTGCACAGACTGCGGGCCTCGCTCTTCTGAGTGCCGCTAGCTCGCGACCCACCCACGGGTGAACCTGGTCAGGGTACTTTCTCTCAGGGGCAGACTCTGATCCGGGCGGGCTACCGGTGTCTCTGTTTGCTCCTTTCTTTCTTCCACTTCGGGAAAGGCTTCCTTACTGGGTGTGGAAATCTCTTATGCCTTTCCTCGCCTATTCTGTCAGCTCTAAAATTCTCTTTCGGTTGCCACCCTCACAGATGGATTAGGAAACTCTTTGCGGTGCACTCATTAGTGAAATGACCTCAATGACGCTGGAATCCAATATCTAATGGCCGATTTTTAGCGAGTCCACACGCCAGGGTGGTTGGGGTCCAGTGCAGCCCCGGCCAGGCCCAGGCCCCTTGGACTGGGCCACAGGAGGACACAGAGGAGGGTCCCGGCCCCCACGGTAGCGGTGCGGGCAGTTCTCCAAGGGCTTGGGTGTTTTCCAGAGGGAGGAGATGGAGGGGACTGATTTCTTCAGCGCCCCACAAACCACACCACCCCACCCATGGGACACATCCCGAGAGAGAGAGACGCCCCATACACTGGCTCCCCTCCCCCGTGCGCTGTGCCCCAGCCCTGGCCCGGGGGAATAGGCGGCCGCCGGGCCACAGGGTGGGGGGCGCAGCTGAAAGGGGTTGTGGGGGAGGGCCGCCCCTGGCTGGGGTCAAAGGGCGAGCGCCCCGCCCCTCCCGCCCGTGCGCAGTCTGCGGCCCCGGCGCGCTGGGGGTGGGGGGCGGGGAGGTGAAGGAGGCCAGGCGAGGAGAGGAGGGGGGCTTGAAGGTCTCCACCTGGGCGGGTCCAGCCGTGGAGGCGCATCTTGTGTGAGTGTGAGTGAGTGAGTGAGTGTGAGTGTGAGTGTGTGTGTGTACAGAGACAGCCCCCAACCCCGGCCCGCCGCTCCCTGCCCGCCCCGCCTGTCACCCCCCGTCCCTCGGAGCCCGCGGGACCCGGCCGGCGAACTCAACAGGCCCGACCCGGCGCGGGGCCTGGGGCGGGAGGAGGCGGCGGGGAAGCGCAGAGAGGCTCGGCTTCTTGAGCGGGGCAGGGGCGCCCTCCGCCGTCCACGGCCACACCACCCCGAACGCGCCCGATCCCGTCTGGTCTCGGAAGCTAAGCAGGGTCGGGCCTGGTTAGAACTTGGATGGGAGACCGCCCGGGAATACCGGGTGCCGTAGGCTTCTTCTTTTTTTTTTTTGCCTCTGGTTCTGTCGCGTTTCTGGGAGTGCGGGGGCGGCCCGGGGTGGGGGTGACCCCCACCCTCAGCGCCCGCCGCGGTGCCTGGCGCCCCAGCCCGCGCCGTTGGGCCTCCTCTTGTCCCGAGCCGTGACACCGCCGCCACGCGGCAGCATGCGTGGCTTCTGGACAGTCAGGTCTCAGACCAAAGGTCTGCTCTGTGGGAGCCGACACGCTGGAGGAAACCTTGAGAGTCTGAGAGGGGAGGGAGTTCCAGAAGAAGGCCAGGATGTCATTTTGAGGGAGTATGTGACCAGAACTCCTCCCGTTGCTTTTGGGGTTCTATGGGCTACACGTAGGAATCTTTGGTGGTGGCACCTGATGTTCGGGGATCCGGAGTCACACCCAGACCTGCTCCACAGGCCTCCTTTTACTTTTCTCTTCGGATTCATTTTTTTTTTTTTTTTTGAGACAGAGTCTCGGTTTGTTGCCCAGGCTAGAGTGAGTGCCGTGGCGTCAGCCTAGCTCACAGCAACTTCAAACTCCTGGGCTCGAGTGATCCTTCTGCCTCAGCCTCCAGGGTAGCTGGGACTGCAGGCATGCGCCACCATGCCCCGCTAATTTTTTATATATATATCAGTTGGCCAATTAATTTCTTTCTATTTATAGTAGAGACGGGGTCTCGCTCTTGCTCAGGCTGGTTTTGAACTCCTGACCTTGAGCAATCCGCCCGCCTCGGCCTCCCAAGAGCTAGGATTACAGGCGTGAGCCACAGCGCCCGGCCGGATTCATTATTTTTAAAAAGTGTCTCTTATCTCTATTATTGCATTTTCTTTTCTCTCTCTTTTCAAGCAGATGATGGGAGTCCAAGTATTAAGGTGACATGTGTTGCCCGTGCCCCCCTCCCCCCCCCCCGTGTTCTTATTCATTTACCTCTCATGTTGTTCCAGCATATTGTGGGGGCACCAATGTTAAGGTCGGGTGCGTTGCCCTCTCCCAGCCTCCCCCCTCGGGTCAGAGCTTCAAGTGCGCCCATCCCCCAGTCGGTGCGTACCCACCCCATTCCTAATGGATGTGTATGCCCATCCCCTCCCCCCACCCGCCCGACACCCACCCGAAGAAGGTGATTCCTCTGTGTCCACTTAGGTGTCCATCGGTTCGTACCCATTTGCTGGTGAGCGTGAGCACGTGGTGCTCGTGTGTCCATTCTTGGGATACTTGGCTTACTGGAACGGGTTCCAGCTCTGGCCAGGAGAACCACGAGAGGTGCCCCCTCACCGCTGCTCCTCATAGCCGAATAGCACTCCGTGGTGTCCACGCGCCACATTTTATTTACCCACTCGTGGGTCGATGGGCACTCGGGTGGCTTCCAGGTCTTTGCGATTGTGACTTGTGCCCTGACACTAACCCTAACCCTTACCCAGCCCGTCTCCTCCACGGCCCCTGCCTGACTGACTCCTTCCCGCCCGGCCTATCACCTGTCACCGTCCTCTGCCCCTGCCTGACACGCTCGTCCCCGCCCGGGCCGTCACCGTCCTCGGCCCCTGCCTGACGGGGCTCCTCCGTCGCCTGGGCCTTCCAAGGGCTTGGTGTGGACGCTGGTTCCAGGACGCCCTCCCAGGAACCCGGTAGCAGGGCGGCCGCAGCGTCTCGTGCAACCCAACCGTCCGCCGGCTGGCCGCCGTCGCTAAGTGGCCTGCGGGGGACGTGCTCCCGCTGTGCCGTGGGGGCCCAGCCTGGTGTCTTCTCTGAGGCCCCGCGGCTGCCGCTCCCCGCAAGGGGATAGCCGCGGAGGTGGGGACCGCCTCCTCATGGGGACGTATACCCAGCTCTCCACGTCGGATTCCGGGGCTCTCTGTCCTGCCAGAAGGCCCAGCTGGCCTGCGGGTCCTTAGAGTGGCAAAAACATCCGAAAACTGAGATTGAGGGTCCGGTGGGTGTCTGCACTTTTGTGCTGGGCACCCCAGGGAGGCCCGGGGGCTGGCTGGACAACGTGGTCTGCTGGGCTGGGGGGGGGTTTGGAGGAGCAACTGATGCCCTTTGCACTTTGGGTAGCAAGTGTCTGAGGTGTCTCTGGGCCCTGTGCCATGTGGGGGCGGGGGCGGGGTGGGAGGAGGAGGAGGAGGAGGAGGAGGAGGAGGAGGTGGGAAGGGCCGTGGCCTGCAGTGGTGTTCCCCGGGGTGGCACAGCATGTGGCTTCTTCCACGGGATGCTTGGCCTGGGCTCCCTGCACCTGGGCCTTTGGAGGACTGGCCCTGTGCTTGCCAACACTTCCTGCAGGGACCCAGAGCTGGGAGGTTGCATCTCTCAGCCCTGGGTCGGGCAGAGCCCCAGCGGGCCATGCCCACAACCTCTCTCAGCAGGGGTCCCCCAGAAGGCTCCTTTGGGACCAGGATTCTCTTGCGGGTGACTCTTTAAGGTCTGGCCCCTGGATGGAGGGGCACCAGGAGTAGAGGTGCAGGAAGGGGAAGGGGGTGGCCATGCGAGGGGACACTTTCAGGCCAAGTCCCAGCTTCAGTCTGATCCTCCTGGGAACCCCGGGGTGGACATCACACCTCCTGGTTGCCCCGCTCTGAGACAAGGAGCCGGGCTTCGCATTCCCACAGCAGCCAGTCGTGGGCTGAGGACACCTGGGGCGTTGGGAACTCCCTGGCTTCTCCTTGGTTTAACATCTGGAGCTGCTTGTGAATTGTGCCGCCACACACACCCGAGTGCAGGTGTCTTCTGCACAGACTGCGGGCCTCGCTCTTCTGAATGCCGCTAGCTCGCGACCCACCCACGGGTGAACCTGGTCAGGGTACTTTCTCTCAGGGGCAGACTCTGATCCGGGCGGGCTACCGGTGTCTCTGTTTGCTCCTTTCTTTCTTCCACTTCGGGAAAGGCTTCCTTACTGGGTGTGGAAATCTCCTATGCCTTTCCTCGCCTATTCTGTCAGCTCTAAAATTCTCTTTCGGTTGCCACCCTCACAGATGGATTAGGAAACTCTTTGCGGTGCACTCATTAGTGAAATGACCTCAATGACGCTGGAATCCAATATCTAATGGCCGATTTTTAGCGAGTCCACACGCCAGGGTGGTTGGGGTCCAGTGCAGCCCCGGCCAGGCCCAGGCCCCTTGGACTGGGCCACAGGAGGACACAGAGGAGGGTCCCGGCCCCCACGGTAGCGGTGCGGGCAGTTCTCCAAGGGCTTGGGTGTTTTCCAGAGGGAGGAGATGGAGGGGACTGATTTCTTCAGCGCCCCACAAACCACGCCACCCCACCCAACCCCACCCATGGGACACATCCCGAGAGAGAGAGACGCCCCATACACTGGCTCCCCTCCCCCGTGCGCTGTGCCCCAGCCCTGGCCCGGGGGAATAGGCGGCCGCCGGGCCACAGGGTGGGGGGCGCAGCTGAAAGGGGTTGTGGGGGAGGGCCGCCCCTGGCTGGGGTCAAAGGGCGAGCGCCCCGCCCCTCCCGCCCGTGCGCAGTCTGCGGCCCCGGCGCGCTGGGGGTGGGGGGCGGGGAGGTGAAGGAGGCCAGGCGAGGAGAGGAGGGGGGCTTGAAGGTCTCCACCTGGGCGGGTCCAGCCGTGGAGGCGCATCTTGTGTGAGTGTGAGTGAGTGAGTGAGTGTGAGTGTGAGTGTGTGTGTGTACAGAGACAGCCCCCAACCCCGGCCCGCCGCTCCCTGCCCGCCCCGCCTGTCACCCCCCGTCCCTCGGAGCCCGCGGGACCCGGCCGGCGAACTCAACAGGCCCGACCCGGCGCGGGGCCTGGGGCGGGAGGAGGCGGCGGGGAAGCGCAGAGAGGCTCGGCTTCTTGAGCGGGGCAGGGGCGCCCTCCGCCGTCCACGGCCACACCACCCCGAACGCGCCCGATCCCGTCTGGTCTCGGAAGCTAAGCAGGGTCGGGCCTGGTTAGAACTTGGATGGGAGACCGCCCGGGAATACCGGGTGCCGTAGGCTTCTTCTTTTTTTTTTTTGCCTCTGGTTCTGTCGCGTTTCTGGGAGTGCGGGGGCGGCCCGGGGTGGGGGTGACCCCCACCCTCAGCGCCCGCCGCGGTGCCTGGCGCCCCAGCCCGCGCCGTTGGGCCTCCTCTTGTCCCGAGCCGTGACACCGCCGCCACGCGGCAGCATGCGTGGCTTCTGGACAGTCAGGTCTCAGACCAAAGGTCTGCTCTGTGGGAGCCGACACGCTGGAGGAAACCTTGAGAGTCTGAGAGGGGAGGGAGTTCCAGAAGAAGGCCAGGATGTCATTTTGAGGGAGTATGTGACCAGAACTCCTCCCGTTGCTTTTGGGGTTCTATGGGCTACACGTAGGAATCTTTGGTGGTGGCACCTGATGTTCGGGGATCCGGAGTCACACCCAGACCTGCTCCACAGGCCTCCTTTTACTTTTCTCTTCGGATTCATTTTTTTTTTTTTTTTTTTTTGAGACAGAGTCTCGGTTTGTTGCCCAGGCTAGAGTGAGTGCCGTGGCGTCAGCCTAGCTCACAGCAACTTCAAACTCCTGGGCTCGAGTGATCCTTCTGCCTCAGCCTCCAGGGTAGCTGGGACTGCAGGCATGCGCCACCATGCCCCGCTAATTTTTTATATATATATCAGTTGGCCAATTAATTTCTTTCTATTTATAGTAGAGACGGGGTCTCGCTCTTGCTCAGGCTGGTTTTGAACTCCTGACCTTGAGCAATCCGCCCGCCTCGGCCTCCCAAGAGCTAGGATTACAGGCGTGAGCCACAGCGCCCGGCCGGATTCATTATTTTTAAAAAGTGTCTCTTATCTCTATTATTGCATTTTCTTTTCTCTCTCTTTTCAAGCAGATGATGGGAGTCCAAGTATTAAGGTGACATGTGTTGCCCGTGCCCCCCTCCCCCCCCCCCCCGTGTTCTTATTCATTTACCTCTCATGTTGTTCCAGCATATTGTGGGGGCACCAATGTTAAGGTCGGGTGCGTTGCCCTCTCCCAGCCTCCCCCCTCGGGTCAGAGCTTCAAGTGCGCCCATCCCCCAGTCGGTGCGTACCCACCCCATTCCTAATGGATGTGTATGCCCATCCCCTCCCCCCACCCGCCCGACACCCACCCGAAGAAGGTGATTCCTCTGTGTCCACTTAGGTGTCCATCGGTTCGTACCCATTTGCTGGTGAGCGCGAGCACGTGGTGCTCGTGTGTCCATTCTTGGGATACTTGGCTTACTGGAACGGGTTCCAGCTCTGGCCAGGAGAACCACGAGAGGTGCCCCCTCACCGCTGCTCCTCATAGCCGAATAGCACTCCGTGGTGTCCACGCGCCACATTTTATTTACCCACTCGTGGGTCGATGGGCACTCGGGTGGCTTCCAGGTCTTTGCGATTGTGACTTGTGCCCTGACACTAACCCTAACCCTTACCCAGCCCGTCTCCTCCACGGCCCCTGCCTGACTGACTCCTTCCCGCCCGGCCTATCACCTGTCACCGTCCTCTGCCCCTGCCTGACACGCTCGTCCCCGCCCGGGCCGTCACCGTCCTCGGCCCCTGCCTGACGGGGCTCCTCCGTCGCCTGGGCCTTCCAAGGGCTTGGTGTGGACGCTGGTTCCAGGACGCCCTCCCAGGAACCCGGTAGCAGGGCGGCCGCAGCGTCTCGTGCAACCCAACCGTCCGCCGGCTGGCCGCCGTCGCTAAGTGGCCTGCGGGGGACGTGCTCCCGCTGTGCCGTGGGGGCCCAGCCTGGTGTCTTCTCTGAGGCCCCGCGGCTGCCGCTCCCCGCAAGGGGATAGCCGCGGAGGTGGGGACCGCCTCCTCATGGGGACGTATACCCAGCTCTCCACGTCGGATTCCGGGGCTCTCTGTCCTGCCAGAAGGCCCAGCTGGCCTGCGGGTCCTTAGAGTGGCAAAAACATCCGAAAACTGAGATTGAGGGTCCGGTGGGTGTCTGCACTTTTGTGCTGGGCACCCCAGGGAGGCCCGGGGGCTGGCTGGACAACGTGGTCTGCTGGGCTGGGGGGGGGGGTTTGGAGGAGCAACTGATGCCCTTTGCACTTTGGGTAGCAAGTGTCTGAGGTGTCTCTGGGCCCTGTGCCATGTGGGGGCGGGGGCGGGGGCGGGGTGGGAGGAGGAGGAGGAGGAGGAGGAGGAGGAGGTGGGAAGGGCCGTGGCCTGCAGTGGTGTTCCCCGGGGTGGCACAGCATGTGGCTTCTTCCACAGGCTGCTTGGCCTGGGCTCCCTGCACCTGGGCCTTTGGAGGACTGGCCCTGTGCTTGCCAACACTTCCTGCAGGGACCCAGAGCTGGGAGGTTGCATCTCTCAGCCCTGGGTCGGGCAGAGCCCCAGCGGGCCATGCCCACAACCTCTCTCAGCAGGGGTCCCCCAGAAGGCTCCTTTGGGACCAGGATTCTCTTGCGGGTGACTCTTTAAGGTCTGGCCCCTGGATGGAGGGGCACCAGGAGTAGAGGAGCAGGAAGGGGAAGGGGGTGGCCATGCGAGGGGACACTTTCAGGCCAAGTCCCAGCTTCAGTCTGATCCTCCTGGGAACCCCGGGGTGGACATCACACCTCCTGGTTGCCCCGCTCTGAGACAAGGAGCCGGGCTTCGCATTCCCACAGCAGCCAGTCGTGGGCTGAGGACACCTGGGGCGTTGGGAACTCCCTGGCTTCTCCTTGGCTTAACATCTGGAGCTGCTTGTGAATTGTGCCGCCACACACACCCGAGTGCAGGTGTCTTCTGCACAGACTGCGGGCCTCGCTCTTCTGAGTGCCGCTAGCTCGCGACCCACCCACGGGTGAACCTGGTCAGGGTACTTTCTCTCAGGGGCAGACTCTGATCCGGGCGGGCTACCGGTGTCTCTGTTTGCTCCTTTCTTTCTTCCACTTCGGGAAAGGCTTCCTTACTGGGTGTGGAAATCTCCTATGCCTTTCCTCGCCTATTCTGTCAGCTCTAAAATTCTCTTTCGGTTGCCACCCTCACAGATGGATTAGGAAACTCTTTGCGGTGCACTCATTAGTGAAATGACCTCAATGACGCTGGAATCCAATATCTAATGGCCGATTTTTAGCGAGTCCACACGCCAGGGTGGTTGGGGTCCAGTGCAGCCCCGGCCAGGCCCAGGCCCCTTGGACTGGGCCACAGGAGGACACAGAGGAGGGTCCCGGCCCCCACGGTAGCGGTGCGGGCAGTTCTCCAAGGGCTTGGGTGTTTTCCAGAGGGAGGAGATGGAGGGGACTGATTTCTTCAGCGCCCCACAAACCACACCACCCCACCCATGGGACACATCCCGAGAGAGAGAGACGCCCCATACACTGGCTCCCCTCCCCCGTGCGCTGTGCCCCAGCCCTGGCCCGGGGGAATAGGCGGCCGCCGGGCCACAGGGTGGGGGGCGCAGCTGAAAGGGGTTGTGGGGGAGGGCCGCCCCTGGCTGGGGTCAAAGGGCGAGCGCCCCGCCCCTCCCGCCCGTGCGCAGTCTGCGGCCCCGGCGCGCTGGGGGTGGGGGGCGGGGAGGTGAAGGAGGCCAGGCGAGGAGAGGAGGGGGGCTTGAAGGTCTCCACCTTGGCGGGTCCAGCCGTGGAGGCGCATCTTGTGTGAGTGTGAGTGAGTGAGTGAGTGTGAGTGTGAGTGTGTGTGTGTACAGAGACAGCCCCCAACCCCGGCCCGCCGCTCCCTGCCCGCCCCGCCTGTCACCCCCCGTCCCTCGGAGCCCGCGGGACCCGGCCGGCGAACTCAACAGGCCCGACCCGGCGCGGGGCCTGGGGCGGGAGGAGGCGGCGGGGAAGCGCAGAGAGGCTCGGCTTCTTGAGCGGGGCAGGGGCGCCCTCCGCCGTCCACGGCCACACCACCCCGAACGCGCCCGATCCCGTCTGGTCTCGGAAGCTAAGCAGGGTCGGGCCTGGTTAGAACTTGGATGGGAGACCGCCCGGTGTATACCGGGTGCCGTAGGCTTCTTCTTTTCTTTTTTTGCCTCTGGTTCTGTCGCGTTTCTGGGAGTGCGGGGGCGGCCCGGGGTGGGGGTGACCCCCACCCTCAGCGCCCGCCGCGGTGCCTGGCGCCCCAGCCCGCGCCGTTGGGCCTCCTCTTGTCCCGAGCCGTGACACCGCCGCCACGCGGCAGCATGCGTGGCTTCTGGACAGTCAGGTCTCAGACCAAAGGTCTGCTCTGTGGGAGCCGACACGCTGGAGGAAACCTTGAGAGTCTGAGAGGGGAGGGAGTTCCAGAAGAAGGCCAGGATGTCATTTTGAGGGAGTATGTGACCAGAACTCCTCCCGTTGCTTTTGGGGTTCTATGGGCTACACGTAGGAATCTTTGGTGGTGGCACCTGATGTTCGGGGATCCGGAGTCACACCCAGACCTGCTCCACAGGCCTCCTTTTCCTTTTCTCTTCGGATTCATTTTTTTTTTTTTTTTTTTTGAGACAGAGTCTCGGTTTGTTGCCCAGGCTAGAGTGAGTGCCGTGGCGTCAGCCTAGCTCACAGCAACTTCAAACTCCTGGGCTCGAGTGATCCTTCTGCCTCAGCCTCCAGGGTAGCTGGGACTGCAGGCATGCGCCACCATGCCCCGCTAATTTTTTATATATATATCAGTTGGCCAATTAATTTCTTTCTATTTATAGTAGAGACGGGGTCTCGCTCTTGCTCAGGCTGGTTTTGAACTCCTGACCTTGAGCAATCCGCCCGCCTCGGCCTCCCAAGAGCTAGGATTACAGGCGTGAGCCACAGCGCCCGGCCGGATTCATTATTTTTAAAAAGTGTCTCTTATCTCTATTATTGCATTTTCTTTTCTCTCTCTTTTCAAGCAGATGATGGGAGTCCAAGTATTAAGGTGACATGTGTTGCCCGTGCCCCCCTCCCCCCCCCCCCGTGTTCTTATTCATTTACCTCTCATGTTGTTCCAGCATATTGTGGGGGCACCAATGTTAAGGTCGGGTGCGTTGCCCTCTCCCAGCCTCCCCCCTCGGGTCAGAGCTTCAAGTGCGCCCATCCCCCAGTCGGTGCGTACCCACCCCATTCCTAATGGATGTGTATGCCCATCCCCTCCCCCCACCCGCCCGACACCCACCCGAAGAAGGTGATTCCTCTGTGTCCACTTAGGTGTCCATCGGTTCGTACCCATTTGCTGGTGAGCGCGAGCACGTGGTGCTCGTGTGTCCATTCTTGGGATACTTGGCTTACTGGAACGGGTTCCAGCTCTGGCCAGGAGAACCACGAGAGGTGCCCCCTCACCGCTGCTCCTCATAGCCGAATAGCACTCCGTGGTGTCCACGCGCCACATTTTATTTACCCACTCGTGGGTCGATGGGCACTCGGGTGGCTTCCAGGTCTTTGCGATTGTGACTTGTGCCCTGACACTAACCCTAACCCTTACCCAGCCCGTCTCCTCCACGGCCCCTGCCTGACTGACTCCTTCCCGCCCGGCCTATCACCTGTCACCGTCCTCTGCCCCTGCCTGACACGCTCGTCCCCGCCCGGGCCGTCACCGTCCTCGGCCCCTGCCTGACGGGGCTCCTCCGTCGCCTGGGCCTTCCAAGGGCTTGGTGTGGACGCTGGTTCCAGGACGCCCTCCCAGGAACCCGGTAGCAGGGCGGCCGCAGCGTCTCGTGCAACCCAACCGTCCGCCGGCTGGCCGCCGTCGCTAAGTGGCCTGCGGGGGACGTGCTCCCGCTGTGCCGTGGGGGCCCAGCCTGGTGTCTTCTCTGAGGCCCCGCGGCTGCCGCTCCCCGCAAGGGGATAGCCGCGGAGGTGGGGACCGCCTCCTCATGGGGACGTATACCCAGCTCTCCACGTCGGATTCCGGGGCTCTCTGTCCTGCCAGAAGGCCCAGCTGGCCTGCGGGTCCTTAGAGTGGCAAAAACATCCGAAAACTGAGATTGAGGGTCCGGTGGGTGTCTGCACTTTTGTGCTGGGCACCCCAGGGAGGCCCGGGGGCTGGCTGGACAACGTGGTCTGCTGGGCTGGGGGGGGGGGTTTGGAGGAGCAACTGATGCCCTTTGCACTTTGGGTAGCAAGTGTCTGAGGTGTCTCTGGGCCCTGTGCCATGTGGGGGCGGGGGCGGGGGCGGGGTGGGAGGAGGAGGAGGAGGAGGAGGAGGAGGAGGTGGGAAGGGCCGTGGCCTGCAGTGGTGTTCCCCGGGGTGGCACAGCATGTGGCTTCTTCCACAGGCTGCTTGGCCTGGGCTCCCTGCACCTGGGCCTTTGGAGGACTGGCCCTGTGCTTGCCAACACTTCCTGCAGGGACCCAGAGCTGGGAGGTTGCATCTCTCAGCCCTGGGTCGGGCAGAGCCCCAGCGGGCCATGCCCACAACCTCTCTCAGCAGGGGTCCCCCAGAAGGCTCCTTTGGGACCAGGATTCTCTTGCGGGTGACTCTTTAAGGTCTGGCCCCTGGATGGAGGGGCACCAGGAGTAGAGGAGCAGGAAGGGGAAGGGGGTGGCCATGCGAGGGGACACTTTCAGGCCAAGTCCCAGCTTCAGTCTGATCCTCCTGGGAACCCCGGGGTGGACATCACACCTCCTGGTTGCCCCGCTCTGAGACAAGGAGCCGGGCTTCGCATTCCCACAGCAGCCAGTCGTGGGCTGAGGACACCTGGGGCGTTGGGAACTCCCTGGCTTCTCCTTGGCTTAACATCTGGAGCTGCTTGTGAATTGTGCCGCCACACACACCCGAGTGCAGGTGTCTTCTGCACAGACTGCGGGCCTCGCTCTTCTGAGTGCCGCTAGCTCGCGACCCACCCACGGGTGAACCTGGTCAGGGTACTTTCTCTCAGGGGCAGACTCTGATCCGGGCGGGCTACCGGTGTCTCTGTTTGCTCCTTTCTTTCTTCCACTTCGGGAAAGGCTTCCTTACTGGGTGTGGAAATCTCCTATGCCTTTCCTCGCCTATTCTGTCAGCTCTAAAATTCTCTTTCGGTTGCCACCCTCACAGATGGATTAGGAAACTCTTTGCGGTGCACTCATTAGTGAAATGACCTCAATGACGCTGGAATCCAATATCTAATGGCCGATTTTTAGCGAGTCCACACGCCAGGGTGGTTGGGGTCCAGTGCAGCCCCGGCCAGGCCCAGGCCCCTTGGACTGGGCCACAGGAGGACACAGAGGAGGGTCCCGGCCCCCACGGTAGCGGTGCGGGCAGTTCTCCAAGGGCTTGGGTGTTTTCCAGAGGGAGGAGATGGAGGGGACTGATTTCTTCAGCGCCCCACAAACCACACCACCCCACCCATGGGACACATCCCGAGAGAGAGAGACGCCCCATACACTGGCTCCCCTCCCCCGTGCGCTGTGCCCCAGCCCTGGCCCGGGGGAATAGGCGGCCGCCGGGCCACAGGGTGGGGGGCGCAGCTGAAAGGGGTTGTGGGGGAGGGCCGCCCCTGGCTGGGGTCAAAGGGCGAGCGCCCCGCCCCTCCCGCCCGTGCGCAGTCTGCGGCCCCGGCGCGCTGGGGGTGGGGGGCGGGGAGGTGAAGGAGGCCAGGCGAGGAGAGGAGGGGGGCTTGAAGGTCTCCACCTGGGCGGGTCCAGCCGTGGAGGCGCATCTTGTGTGAGTGTGAGTGAGTGAGTGAGTGTGAGTGTGAGTGTGTGTGTGTACAGAGACAGCCCCCAACCCCGGCCCGCCGCTCCCTGCCCGCCCCGCCTGTCACCCCCCGTCCCTCGGAGCCCGCGGGACCCGGCCGGCGAACTCAACAGGCCCGACCCGGCGCGGGGCCTGGGGCGGGAGGAGGCGGCGGGGAAGCGCAGAGAGGCTCGGCTTCTTGAGCGGGGCAGGGGCGCCCTCCGCCGTCCACGGCCACACCACCCCGAACGCGCCCGATCCCGTCTGGTCTCGGAAGCTAAGCAGGGTCGGGCCTGGTTAGAACTTGGATGGGAGACCGCCCGGTGTATACCGGGTGCCGTAGGCTTCTTCTTTTCTTTTTTTGCCTCTGGTTCTGTCGCGTTTCTGGGAGTGCGGGGGCGGCCCGGGGTGGGGGTGACCCCCACCCTCAGCGCCCGCCGCGGTGCCTGGCGCCCCAGCCCGCGCCGTTGGGCCTCCTCTTGTCCCGAGCCGTGACACCGCCGCCACGCGGCAGCATGCGTGGCTTCTGGACAGTCAGGTCTCAGACCAAAGGTCTGCTCTGTGGGAGCCGACACGCTGGAGGAAACCTTGAGAGTCTGAGAGGGGAGGGAGTTCCAGAAGAAGGCCAGGATGTCATTTTGAGGGAGTATGTGACCAGAACTCCTCCCGTTGCTTTTGGGGTTCTATGGGCTACACGTAGGAATCTTTGGTGGTGGCACCTGATGTTCGGGGATCCGGAGTCACACCCAGACCTGCTCCACAGGCCTCCTTTTACTTTTCTCTTCGGATTCATTTTTTTTTTTTTTTTTTTTGAGACAGAGTCTCGGTTTGTTGCCCAGGCTAGAGTGAGTGCCGTGGCGTCAGCCTAGCTCACAGCAACTTCAAACTCCTGGGCTCGAGTGATCCTTCTGCCTCAGCCTCCAGGGTAGCTGGGACTGCAGGCATGCGCCACCATGCCCCGCTAATTTTTTATATATATATCAGTTGGCCAATTAATTTCTTTCTATTTATAGTAGAGACGGGGTCTCGCTCTTGCTCAGGCTGGTTTTGAACTCCTGACCTTGAGCAATCCGCCCGCCTCGGCCTCCCAAGAGCTAGGATTACAGGCGTGAGCCACAGCGCCCGGCCGGATTCATTATTTTTAAAAAGTGTCTCTTATCTCTATTATTGCATTTTCTTTTCTCTCTCTTTTCAAGCAGATGATGGGAGTCCAAGTATTAAGGTGACATGTGTTGCCCGTGCCCCCCTCCCCCCCCCCCCGTGTTCTTATTCATTTACCTCTCATGTTGTTCCAGCATATTGTGGGGGCACCAATGTTAAGGTCGGGTGCGTTGCCCTCTCCCAGCCTCCCCCCTCGGGTCAGAGCTTCAAGTGCGCCCATCCCCCAGTCGGTGCGTACCCACCCCATTCCTAATGGATGTGTATGCCCATCCCCTCCCCCCACCCGCCCGACACCCACCCGAAGAAGGTGATTCCTCTGTGTCCACTTAGGTGTCCATCGGTTCGTACCCATTTGCTGGTGAGCGCGAGCACGTGGTGCTCGTGTGTCCATTCTTGGGATACTTGGCTTACTGGAACGGGTTCCAGCTCTGGCCAGGAGAACCACGAGAGGTGCCCCCTCACCGCTGCTCCTCATAGCCGAATAGCACTCCGTGGTGTCCACGCGCCACATTTTATTTACCCACTCGTGGGTCGATGGGCACTCGGGTGGCTTCCAGGTCTTTGCGATTGTGACTTGTGCCCTGACACTAACCCTAACCCTTACCCAGCCCGTCTCCTCCACGGCCCCTGCCTGACTGACTCCTTCCCGCCCGGCCTATCACCTGTCACCGTCCTCTGCCCCTGCCTGACACGCTCGTCCCCGCCCGGGCCGTCACCGTCCTCGGCCCCTGCCTGACGGGGCTCCTCCGTCGCCTGGGCCTTCCAAGGGCTTGGTGTGGACGCTGGTTCCAGGACGCCCTCCCAGGAACCCGGTAGCAGGGCGGCCGCAGCGTCTCGTGCAACCCAACCGTCCGCCGGCTGGCCGCCGTCGCTAAGTGGCCTGCGGGGGACGTGCTCCCGCTGTGCCGTGGGGGCCCAGCCTGGTGTCTTCTCTGAGGCCCCGCGGCTGCCGCTCCCCGCAAGGGGATAGCCGCGGAGGTGGGGACCGCCTCCTCATGGGGACGTATACCCAGCTCTCCACGTCGGATTCCGGGGCTCTCTGTCCTGCCAGAAGGCCCAGCTGGCCTGCGGGTCCTTAGAGTGGCAAAAACATCCGAAAACTGAGATTGAGGGTCCGGTGGGTGTCTGCACTTTTGTGCTGGGCACCCCAGGGAGGCCCGGGGGCTGGCTGGACAACGTGGTCTGCTGGGCTGGGGGGGGGGGTTTGGAGGAGCAACTGATGCCCTTTGCACTTTGGGTAGCAAGTGTCTGAGGTGTCTCTGGGCCCTGTGCCATGTGGGGGCGGGGGCGGGGGCGGGGTGGGAGGAGGAGGAGGAGGAGGAGGAGGAGGAGGTGGGAAGGGCCTTGGCCTGCAGTGGTGTTCCCCGGGGTGGCACAGCATGTGGCTTCTTCCACAGGCTGCTTGGCCTGGGCTCCCTGCACCTGGGCCTTTGGAGGACTGGCCCTGTGCTTGCCAACACTTCCTGCAGGGACCCAGAGCTGGGAGGTTGCATCTCTCAGCCCTGGGTCGGGCAGAGCCCCAGCGGGCCATGCCCACAACCTCTCTCAGCAGGGGTCCCCCAGAAGGCTCCTTTGGGACCAGGATTCTCTTGCGGGTGACTCTTTAAGGTCTGGCCCCTGGATGGAGGGGCACCAGGAGTAGAGGAGCAGGAAGGGGAAGGGGGTGGCCATGCGAGGGGACACTTTCAGGCCAAGTCCCAGCTTCAGTCTGATCCTCCTGGGAACCCCGGGGTGGACATCACACCTCCTGGTTGCCCCGCTCTGAGACAAGGAGCCGGGCTTCGCATTCCCACAGCAGCCAGTCGTGGGCTGAGGACACCTGGGGCGTTGGGAACTCCCTGGCTTCTCCTTGGCTTAACATCTGGAGCTGCTTGTGAATTGTGCCGCCACACACACCCGAGTGCAGGTGTCTTCTGCACAGACTGCGGGCCTCGCTCTTCTGAGTGCCGCTAGCTCGCGACCCACCCACGGGTGAACCTGGTCAGGGTACTTTCTCTCAGGGGCAGACTCTGATCCGGGCGGGCTACCGGTGTCTCTGTTTGCTCCTTTCTTTCTTCCACTTCGGGAAAGGCTTCCTTACTGGGTGTGGAAATCTCTTATGCCTTTCCTCGCCTATTCTGTCAGCTCTAAAATTCTCTTTCGGTTGCCACCCTCACAGATGGATTAGGAAACTCTTTGCGGTGCACTCATTAGTGAAATGACCTCAATGACGCTGGAATCCAATATCTAATGGCCGATTTTTAGCGAGTCCACACGCCAGGGTGGTTGGGGTCCAGTGCAGCCCCGGCCAGGCCCAGGCCCCTTGGACTGGGCCACAGGAGGACACAGAGGAGGGTCCCGGCCCCCACGGTAGCGGTGCGGGCAGTTCTCCAAGGGCTTGGGTGTTTTCCAGAGGGAGGAGATGGAGGGGACTGATTTCTTCAGCGCCCCACAAACCACGCCACCCCACCCCACCCCACCCATGGGACACATCCCGAGAGAGAGAGAGACGCCCCATACACTGGCTCCCCTCCCCCGTGCGCTGTGCCCCAGCCCTGGCCCGGGGGAATAGGCGGCCGCCGGGCCACAGGGTGGGGGGCGCAGCTGAAAGGGGTTGTGGGGGAGGGCCGCCCCTGGCTGGGGTCAAAGGGCGAGCGCCCCGCCCCTCCCGCCCGTGCGCAGTCTGCGGCCCCGGCGCGCTGGGGGTGGGGGGCGGGGAGGTGAAGGAGGCCAGGCGAGGAGAGGAGGGGGGCTTGAAGGTCTCCACCTTGGCGGGTCCAGCCGTGGAGGCGCATCTTGTGTGAGTGTGAGTGAGTGAGTGAGTGTGAGTGTGAGTGTGTGTGTGTACAGAGACAGCCCCCAACCCCGGCCCGCCGCTCCCTGCCCGCCCCGCCTGTCACCCCCCGTCCCTCGGAGCCCGCGGGACCCGGCCGGCGAACTCAACAGGCCCGACCCGGCGCGGGGCCTGGGGCGGGAGGAGGCGGCGGGGAAGCGCAGAGAGGCTCAGCTTCTTGAGCGGGGCAGGGGCGCCCTCCGCCGTCCACGGCCACACCACCCCGAACGCGCCCGATCCCGTCTGGTCTCGGAAGCTAAGCAGGGTCGGGCCTGGTTAGAACTTGGATGGGAGACCGCCCGGGAATACCGGGTGCCGTAGGCTTCTTCTTTTTTTTTTTTTGCCTCTGGTTCTGTCGCGTTTCTGGGAGTGCGGGGGCGGCCCGGGGTGGGGGTGACCCCCACCCTCAGCGCCCGCCGCGGTGCCTGGCGCCCCAGCCCGCACCGTTGGGCCTCCTCTTGTCCCGAGCCGTGACACCGCCGCCACGCGGCAGCATGCGTGGCTTCTGGACAGTCAGGTCTCAGACCAAAGGTCTGCTCTGTGGGAGCCGACACGCTGGAGGAAACCTTGAGAGTCTGAGAGGGGAGGGAGTTCCAGAAGAAGGCCAGGATGTCATTTTGAGGGAGTATGTGACCAGAACTCCTCCCGTTGCTTTTGGGGTTCTATGGGCTACACGTAGGAATCTTTGGTGGTGGCACCTGATGTTCGGGGATCCGGAGTCACACCCAGACCTGCTCCACAGGCCTCCTTTTACTTTTCTCTTCGGATTCATTTTTTTTTTTTTTTTTTGAGACAGAGTCTCGGTTTGTTGCCCAGGCTAGAGTGAGTGCCGTGGCGTCAGCCTAGCTCACAGCAACTTCAAACTCCTGGGCTCGAGTGATCCTTCTGCCTCAGCCTCCAGGGTAGCTGGGACTGCAGGCATGCGCCACCATGCCCCGCTAATTTTTTATATATATATCAGTTGGCCAATTAATTTCTTTCTATTTATAGTAGAGACGGGGTCTCGCTCTTGCTCAGGCTGGTTTTGAACTCCTGACCTTGAGCAATCCGCCCGCCTCGGCCTCCCAAGAGCTAGGATTACAGGCGTGAGCCACAGCGCCCGGCCGGATTCATTATTTTTAAAAAGTGTCTCTTATCTCTATTATTGCATTTTCTTTTCTCTCTCTTTTCAAGCAGATGATGGGAGTCCAAGTATTAAGGTGACATGTGTTGCCCGTGCCCCCCTCCCCCCCCCGTGTTCTTATTCATTTACCTCTCATGTTGTTCCAGCATATTGTGGGGGCACCAATGTTAAGGTCGGGTGCGTTGCCCTCTCCCAGCCTCCCCCCTCGGGTCAGAGCTTCAAGTGCGCCCATCCCCCAGTCGGTGCATACACACCCCATTCCTAATGGATGTGTATGCCCATCCCCTCCCCCCACCCGCCCGACACCCACCCGAAGAAGGTGATTCCTCTGTGTCCACTTAGGTGTCCATCGGTTCGTACCCATTTGCTGGTGAGCGTGAGCACGTGGTGCTCGTGTGTCCATTCTTGGGATACTTGGCTTACTGGAACGGGTTCCAGCTCTGGCCAGGAGAACCACGAGAGGTGCCCCCTCACCGCTGCTCCTCATAGCCGAATAGCACTCCGTGGTGTCCACGCGCCACATTTTATTTACCCACTCGTGGGTCGATGGGCACTCGGGTGGCTTCCAGGTCTTTGCGATTGTGACTTGTGCCCTGACACTAACCCTAACCCTTACCCAGCCCGTCTCCTCCACGGCCCCTGCCTGACTGACTCCTTCCCGCCCGGCCTATCACCTGTCACCGTCCTCTGCCCCTGCCTGACACGCTCGTCCCCGCCCGGGCCGTCACCGTCCTCGGCCCCTGCCTGACGGGGCTCCTCCGTCGCCTGGGCCTTCCAAGGGCTTGGTGTGGACGCTGGTTCCAGGACGCCCTCCCAGGAACCCGGTAGCAGGGCGGCCGCAGCGTCTCGTGCAACCCAACCGTCCGCCGGCTGGCCGCCGTCGCTAAGTGGCCTGCGGGGGACGTGCTCCCGCTGTGCCGTGGGGGCCCAGCCTGGTGTCTTCTCTGAGGCCCCGCGGCTGCCGCTCCCCGCAAGGGGATAGCCGCGGAGGTGGGGACCGCCTCCTCATGGGGACGTATACCCAGCTCTCCACGTCGGATTCCGGGGCTCTCTGTCCTGCCAGAAGGCCCAGCTGGCCTGCGGGTCCTTAGAGTGGCAAAAACATCCGAAAACTGAGATTGAGGGTCCGGTGGGTGTCTGCACTTTTGTGCTGGGCACCCCAGGGAGGCCCGGGGGCTGGCAGGACAACGTGGTCTGCTGGGCTGGGGGGGGGGTTTGGAGGAGCAACTGATGCCCTTTGCACTTTGGGTAGCAAGTGTCTGAGGTGTCTCTGGGCCCTGTGCCATGTGGGGGCGGGGGCGGGGGCGGGGTGGGAGGAGGAGGAGGAGGAGGAGGAGGAGGAGGAGGAGGAGGAGGAGGTGGGAAGGGCCGTGGCCTGCAGTGGTGTTCCCCGGGGTGGCACAGCATGTGGCTTCTTCCACAGGCTGCTTGGCCTGGGCTCCCTGCACCTGGGCCTTTGGAGGACTGGCCCTGTGCTTGCCAACACTTCCTGCAGGGACCCAGAGCTGGGAGGTTGCATCTCTCAGCCCTGGGTCGGGCAGAGCCCCAGCGGGCCATGCCCACAACCTCTCTCAGCAGGGGTCCCCCAGAAGGCTCCTTTGGGACCAGGATTCTCTTGCGGGTGACTCTTTAAGGTCTGGCCCCTGGATGGAGGGGCACCAGGAGTAGAGGAGCAGGAAGGGGAAGGGGGTGGCCATGCGAGGGGACACTTTCAGGCCAAGTCCCAGCTTCAGTCTGATCCTCCTGGGAACCCCGGGGTGGACATCACACCTCCTGGTTGCCCCGCTCTGAGACAAGGAGCCGGGCTTCGCATTCCCACAGCAGCCAGTCGTGGGCTGAGGACACCTGGGGCGTTGGGAACTCCCTGGCTTCTCCTTGGTTTAACATCTGGAGCTGCTTGTGAATTGTGCCGCCACACACACCCGAGTGCAGGTGTCTTCTGCACAGACTGCGGGCCTCGCTCTTCTGAGTGCCGCTAGCTCGCGACCCACCCACGGGTGAACCTGGTCAGGGTACTTTCTCTCAGGGGCAGACTCTGATCCGGGCGGGCTACCGGTGTCTCTGTTTGCTCCTTTCTTTCTTCCACTTCGGGAAAGGCTTCCTTACTGGGTGTGGAAATCTCCTATGCCTTTCCTCGCCTATTCTGTCAGCTCTAAAATTCTCTTTCGGTTGCCACCCTCACAGATGGATTAGGAAACTCTTTGCGGTGCACTCATTAGTGAAATGACCTCAATGACGCTGGAATCCAATATCTAATGGCCGATTTTTAGCGAGTCCACACGCCAGGGTGGTTGGGGTCCAGTGCAGCCCCGGCCAGGCCCAGGCCCCTTGGACTGGGCCACAGGAGGACACAGAGGAGGGTCCCGGCCCCCACGGTAGCGGTGCGGGCAGTTCTCCAAGGGCTTGGGTGTTTTCCAGAGGGAGGAGATGGAGGGGACTGATTTCTTCAGCGCCCCACAAACCACGCCACCCCACCCCACCCCACCCATGGGACACATCCCGAGAGAGAGAGACGCCCCATACACTGGCTCCCCTCCCCCGTGCGCTGTGCCCCAGCCCTGGCCCGGGGGAATAGGCGGCCGCCGGGCCACAGGGTGGGGGGCGCAGCTGAAAGGGGTTGTGGGGGAGGGCCGCCCCTGGCTGGGGTCAAAGGGCGAGCGCCCCGCCCCTCCCGCCCGTGCGCAGTCTGCGGCCCAGGCGCGCTGGGGGTGGGGGGCGGGGAGGTGAAGGAGGCCAGGCGAGGAGAGGAGGGGGGCTTGAAGGTCTCCACCTTGGCGGGTCCAGCCGTGGAGGCGCATCTTGTGTGAGTGTGAGTGAGTGAGTGAGTGTGAGTGTGAGTGTGTGTGTGTACAGAGACAGCCCCCAACCCCGGCCCGCCGCTCCCTGGCCGCCCCGCCTGTCACCCCCCGTCCCTCGGAGCCCGCGGGACCCGGCCGGCGAACTCAACAGGCCCGACCCGGCGCGGGGCCTGGGGCGGGAGGAGGCGGCGGGGAAGCGCAGAGAGGCTCGGCTTCTTGAGCGGGGCAGGGGCGCCCTCCGCCGTCCACGGCCACACCACCCCGAACGCGCCCGATCCCGTCTGGTCTCGGAAGCTAAGCAGGGTCGGGCCTGGTTAGAACTTGGATGGGAGACCGCCCGGGAATACCGGGTGCCGTAGGCTTCTTCTTTTTTTTTTTTGCCTCTGGTTCTGTCGCGTTTCTGGGAGTGCGGGGGCGGCCCGGGGTGGGGGTGACCCCCACCCTCAGCGCCCGCCGCGGTGCCTGGCGCCCCAGCCCGCGCCGTTGGGCCTCCTCTTGTCCCGAGCCGTGACACCGCCGCCACGCGGCAGCATGCGTGGCTTCTGGACAGTCAGGTCTCAGACCAAAGGTCTGCTCTGTGGGAGCCGACACGCTGGAGGAAACCTTGAGAGTCTGAGAGGGGAGGGAGTTCCAGAAGAAGGCCAGGATGTCATTTTGAGGGAGTATGTGACCAGAACTCCTCCCGTTGCTTTTGGGGTTCTATGGGCTACACGTAGGAATCTTTGGTGGTGGCACCTGATGTTCGGGGATCCGGAGTCACACCCAGACCTGCTCCACAGGCCTCCTTTTACTTTTCTCTTCGGATTCATTTTTTTTTTTTTTTTTTTTTGAGACAGAGTCTCGGTTTGTTGCCCAGGCTAGAGTGAGTGCCGTGGCGTCAGCCTAGCTCACAGCAACTTCAAACTCCTGGGCTCGAGTGATCCTTCTGCCTCAGCCTCCAGGGTAGCTGGGACTGCAGGCATGCGCCACCATGCCCCGCTAATTTTTTATATATATATCAGTTGGCCAATTAATTTCTTTCTATTTATAGTAGAGACGGGGTCTCGCTCTTGCTCAGGCTGGTTTTGAACTCCTGACCTTGAGCAATCCGCCCGCCTCGGCCTCCCAAGAGCTAGGATTACAGGCGTGAGCCACAGCGCCCGGCCGGATTCATTATTTTTAAAAAGTGTCTCTTATCTCTATTATTGCATTTTCTTTTCTCTCTCTTTTCAAGCAGATGATGGGAGTCCAAGTATTAAGGTGACATGTGTTGCCCGTGCCCCCCTCCCCCCCCGTGTTCTTATTCATTTACCTCTCATGTTGTTCCAGCATATTGTGGGGGCACCAATGTTAAGGTCGGGTGCGTTGCCCTCTCCCAGCCTCCCCCCTCGGGTCAGAGCTTCAAGTGCGCCCATCCCCCAGTCGGTGCGTACCCACCCCATTCCTAATGGATGTGTATGCCCATCCCCTCCCCCCACCCGCCCGACACCCACCCGAAGAAGGTGATTCCTCTGTGTCCACTTAGGTGTCCATCGGTTCGTACCCATTTGCTGGTGAGCGCGAGCACGTGGTGCTCGTGTGTCCATTCTTGGGATACTTGGCTTACTGGAACGGGTTCCAGCTCTGGCCAGGAGAACCACGAGAGGTGCCCCCTCACCGCTGCTCCTCATAGCCGAATAGCACTCCGTGGTGTCCACGCGCCACATTTTATTTACCCACTCGTGGGTCGATGGGCACTCGGGTGGCTTCCAGGTCTTTGCGATTGTGACTTGTGCCCTGACACTAACCCTAACCCTTACCCAGCCCGTCTCCTCCACGGCCCCTGCCTGACTGACTCCTTCCCGCCCGGCCTATCACCTGTCACCGTCCTCTGCCCCTGCCTGACACGCTCGTCCCCGAGGGCTTGGTGTGGACGCTGGTTCCAGGACGCCCTCCCAGGAACCCGGTAGCAGGGCGGCCGCAGCGTCTCGTGCAACCCAACCATCCGCCGGCTGGCCGCCGTCGCTAAGTGGCCTGCGGGGGACGTGCTCCCGCTGTGCCGTGGGGGCCCAGCCTGGTGTCTTCTCTGAGGCCCCGCGGCTGCCGCTCCCCGCAAGGGGATAGCCGCGGAGGTGGGGACCGCCTCCTCATGGGGACGTATACCCAGCTCTCCACGTCGGATTCCGGGGCTCTCTGTCCTGCCAGAAGGCCCAGCTGGCCTGCGGGTCCTTAGAGTGGCAAAAACATCCGAAAACTGAGATTGAGGGTCCGGTGGGTGTCTGCACTTTTGTGCTGGGCACCCCAGGGAGGCCCGGGGGCTGGCTGGACAACGTGGTCTGCTGGGCTGGGGGGGGGTTTGGAGGAGCAACTGATGCCCTTTGCACTTTGGGTAGCAAGTGTCTGAGGTGTCTCTGGGCCCTGTGCTATGTGGGGGCGGGGGCGGGGGCGGGGTGGGAGGAGGAGGAGGAGGAGGAGGAGGAGGAGGAGGAGGAGGAGGTGGGAAGGGCCGTGGCCTGCAGTGGTGTTCCCCGGGGTGGCACAGCATGTGGCTTCTTCCACAGGCTGCTTGGCCTGGGCTCCCTGCACCTGGGCCTTTGGAGGACTGGCCCTGTGCTTGCCAACACTTCCTGCAGGGACCCAGAGCTGGGAGGTTGCATCTCTCAGCCCTGGGTCGGGCAGAGCCCCAGCGGGCCATGCCCACAACCTCTCTCAGCAGGGGTCCCCCAGAAGGCTCCTTTGGGACCAGGATTCTCTTGCGGGTGACTCTTTAAGGTCTGGCCCCTGGATGGAGGGGCACCAGGAGTAGAGGAGCAGGAAGGGGAAGGGGGTGGCCATGCGAGGGGACACTTTCAGGCCAAGTCCCAGCTTCAGTCTGATCCTCCTGGGAACCCCGGGGTGGACATCACACCTCCTGGTTGCCCCGCTCTGAGACAAGGAGCCGGGCTTCGCATTCCCACAGCAGCCAGTCGTGGGCTGAGGACACCTGGGGCGTTGGGAACTCCCTGGCTTCTCCTTGGTTTAACATCTGGAGCTGCTTGTGAATTGTGCCGCCACACACACCCGAGTGCAGGTGTCTTCTGCACAGACTGCGGGCCTCGCTCTTCTGAGTGCCGCTAGCTCGCGACCCACCCACGGGTGAACCTGGTCAGGGTACTTTCTCTCAGGGGCAGACTCTGATCCGGGCGGGCTACCGGTGTCTCTGTTTGCTCCTTTCTTTCTTCCACTTCGGGAAAGGCTTCCTTACTGGGTGTGGAAATCTCCTATGCCTTTCCTCGCCTATTCTGTCAGCTCTAAAATTCTCTTTCGGTTGCCACCCTCACAGATGGATTAGGAAACTCTTTGCGGTGCACTCATTAGTGAAATGACCTCAATGACGCTGGAATCCAATATCTAATGGCCGATTTTTAGCGAGTCCACACGCCAGGGTGGTTGGGGTCCAGTGCAGCCCCGGCCAGGCCCAGGCCCCTTGGACTGGGCCACAGGAGGACACAGAGGAGGGTCCCGGCCCCCACGGTAGCGGTGCGGGCAGTTCTCCAAGGGCTTGGGTGTTTTCCAGAGGGAGGAGATGGAGGGGACTGATTTCTTCAGCGCCCCACAAACCACGCCACCCCACCCCACCCCACCCATGGGACACATCCCGAGAGAGAGAGAGACGCCCCATACACTGGCTCCCCTCCCCCGTGCGCTGTGCCCCAGCCCTGGCCCGGGGGAATAGGCGGCCGCCGGGCCACAGGGTGGGGGGCGCAGCTGAAAGGGGTTGTGGGGGAGGGCCGCCCCTGGCTGGGGTCAAAGGGCGAGCGCCCCGCCCCTCCCGCCCGTGCGCAGTCTGCGGCCCCGGCGCGCTGGGGGTGGGGGGCGGGGAGGTGAAGGAGGCCAGGCGAGGAGAGGAGGGGGGCTTGAAGGTCTCCACCTTGGCGGGTCCAGCCGTGGAGGCGCATCTTGTGTGAGTGTGAGTGAGTGAGTGAGTGTGAGTGTGAGTGTGTGTGTGTACAGAGACAGCCCCCAACCCCGGCCCGCCGCTCCCTGCCCGCCCCGCCTGTCACCCCCCGTCCCTCGGAGCCCGCGGGACCCGGCCGGCGAACTCAACAGGCCCGACCCGGCGCGGGGCCTGGGGCGGGAGGAGGCGGCGGGGAAGCGCAGAGAGGCTCGGCTTCTTGAGCGGGGCAGGGGCGCCCTCCGCCGTCCACGGCCACACCACCCCGAACGCGCCCGATCCCGTCTGGTCTCGGAAGCTAAGCAGGGTCGGGCCTGGTTAGAACTTGGATGGGAGACCGCCCGGGAATACCGGGTGCCGTAGGCTTCTTCTTTTTTTTTTTTGCCTCTGGTTCTGTCGCGTTTCTGGGAGTGCGGGGGCGGCCCGGGGTGGGGGTGACCCCCACCCTCAGCGCCCGCCGCGGTGCCTGGCGCCCCAGCCCGCACCGTTGGGCCTCCTCTTGTCCCGAGCCGTGACACCGCCGCCACGCGGCAGCATGCGTGGCTTCTGGACAGTCAGGTCTCAGACCAAAGGTCTGCTCTGTGGGAGCCGACACGCTGGAGGAAACCTTGAGAGTCTGAGAGGGGAGGGAGTTCCAGAAGAAGGCCAGGATGTCATTTTGAGGGAGTATGTGACCAGAACTCCTCCCGTTGCTTTTGGGGTTCTATGGGCTACACGTAGGAATCTTTGGTGGTGGCACCTGATGTTCGGGGATCCGGAGTCACACCCAGACCTGCTCCACAGGCCTCCTTTTACTTTTCTCTTCGGATTCATTTTTTTTTTTTTTTTTTTTTGAGACAGAGTCTCGGTTTGTTGCCCAGGCTAGAGTGAGTGCCGTGGCGTCAGCCTAGCTCACAGCAACTTCAAACTCCTGGGCTCGAGTGATCCTTCTGCCTCAGCCTCCAGGGTAGCTGGGACTGCAGGCATGCGCCACCATGCCCCGCTAATTTTTTATATATATATCAGTTGGCCAATTAATTTCTTTCTATTTATAGTAGAGACGGGGTCTCGCTCTTGCTCAGGCTGGTTTTGAACTCCTGACCTTGAGCAATCCGCCCGCCTCGGCCTCCCAAGAGCTAGGATTACAGGCGTGAGCCACAGCGCCCGGCCGGATTCATTATTTTTAAAAAGTGTCTCTTATCTCTATTATTGCATTTTCTTTTCTCTCTCTTTTCAAGCAGATGATGGGAGTCCAAGTATTAAGGTGACATGTGTTGCCCGTGCCCCCCTCCCCCCCCCCGTGTTCTTATTCATTTACCTCTCATGTTGTTCCAGCATATTGTGGGGGCACCAATGTTAAGGTCGGGTGCGTTGCCCTCTCCCAGCCTCCCCCCTCGGGTCAGAGCTTCAAGTGCGCCCATCCCCCAGTCGGTGCGTACCCACCCCATTCCTAATGGATGTGTATGCCCATCCCCTCCCCCCACCCGCCCGACACCCACCCGAAGAAGGTGATTCCTCTGTGTCCACTTAGGTGTCCATCGGTTCGTACCCATTTGCTGGTGAGCGCGAGCACGTGGTGCTCGTGTGTCCATTCTTGGGATACTTGGCTTACTGGAACGGGTTCCAGCTCTGGCCAGGAGAACCACGAGAGGTGCCCCCTCACCGCTGCTCCTCATAGCCGAATAGCACTCCGTGGTGTCCACGCGCCACATTTTATTTACCCACTCGTGGGTCGATGGGCACTCGGGTGGCTTCCAGGTCTTTGCGATTGTGACTTGTGCCCTGACACTAACCCTAACCCTTACCCAGCCCGTCTCCTCCACGGCCCCTGCCTGACTGACTCCTTCCCGCCCGGCCTATCACCTGTCACCGTCCTCTGCCCCTGCCTGACACGCTCGTCCCCGCCCGGGCCGTCACCGTCCTCGGCCCCTGCCTGACGGGGCTCCTCCGTCGCCTGGGCCTTCCAAGGGCTTGGTGTGGACGCTGGTTCCAGGACGCCCTCCCAGGAACCCGGTAGCAGGGCGGCCGCAGCGTCTCGTGCAACCCAACCGTCCGCCGGCTGGCCGCCGTCGCTAAGTGGCCTGCGGGGGACGTGCTCCCGCTGTGCCGTGGGGGCCCAGCCTGGTGTCTTCTCTGAGGCCCCGCGGCTGCCGCTCTCCGCAAGGGGATAGCCGCGGAGGTGGGGACCGCCTCCTCATGGGGACGTATACCCAGCTCTCCACGTCGGATTCCGGGGCTCTCTGTCCTGCCAGAAGGCCCAGCTGGCCTGCGGGTCCTTAGAGTGGCAAAAACATCCGAAAACTGAGATTGAGGGTCCGGTGGGTGTCTGCACTTTTGTGCTGGGCACCCCAGGGAGGCCCGGGGGCTGGCTGGACAACGTGGTCTGCTGGGCTGGGGGGGGGGGTTTGGAGGAGCAACTGATGCCCTTTGCACTTTGGGTAGCAAGTGTCTGAGGTGTCTCTGGGCCCTGTGCCATGTGGGGGCGGCGGCGGGGGCGGGGTGGGAGGAGGAGGAGGAGGAGGAGGAGGAGGAGGAGGAGGAGGAGGAGGTGGGAAGGGCCGTGGCCTGCAGTGGTGTTCCCCGGGGTGGCACAGCATGTGGCTTCTTCCACAGGCTGCTTGGCCTGGGCTCCCTGCACCTGGGCCTTTGGAGGACTGGCCCTGTGCTTGCCAACACTTCCTGCAGGGACCCAGAGCTGGGAGGTTGCATCTCTCAGCCCTGGGTCGGGCAGAGCCCCAGCGGGCCATGCCCACAACCTCTCTCAGCAGGGGTCCCCCAGAAGGCTCCTTTGGGACCAGGATTCTCTTGCGGGTGACTCTTTAAGGTCTGGCCCCTGGATGGAGGGGCACCAGGAGTAGAGGAGCAGGAAGGGGAAGGGGGTGGCCATGCGAGGGGACACTTTCAGGCCAAGTCCCAGCTTCAGTCTGATCCTCCTGGGAACCCCGGGGTGGACATCACACCTCCTGGTTGCCCCGCTCTGAGACAAGGAGCCGGGCTTCGCATTCCCACAGCAGCCAGTCGTGGGCTGAGGACACCTGGGGCGTTGGGAACTCCCTGGCTTCTCCTTGGTTTAACATCTGGAGCTGCTTGTGAATTGTGCCGCCACACACACCCGAGTGCAGGTGTCTTCTGCACAGACTGCGGGCCTTGCTCTTCTGAATGCCGCTAGCTCGCGACCCACCCACGGGTGAACCTGGTCAGGGTACTTTCTCTCAGGGGCAGACTCTGATCCGGGCGGGCTACCGGTGTCTCTGTTTGCTCCTTTCTTTCTTCCACTTCGGGAAAGGCTTCCTTACTGGGTGTGGAAATCTCCTATGCCTTTCCTCGCCTATTCTGTCAGCTCTAAAATTCTCTTTCGGTTGCCACCCTCACAGATGGATTAGGAAACTCTTTGCGGTGCACTCATTAGTGAAATGACCTCAATGACGCTGGAATCCAATATCTAATGGCCGATTTTTAGCGAGTCCACACGCCAGGGTGGTTGGGGTCCAGTGCAGCCCCGGCCAGGCCCAGGCCCCTTGGACTGGGCCACAGGAGGACACAGAGGAGGGTCCCGGCCCCCACGGTAGCGGTGCGGGCAGTTCTCCAAGGGCTTGGGTGTTTTCCAGAGGGAGGAGATGGAGGGGACTGATTTCTTCAGCGCCCCACAAACCACGCCACCCCACCCCACCCCACCCATGGGACACATCCCGAGAGAGAGAGAGACGCCCCATACACTGGCTCCCCTCCCCCGTGCGCTGTGCCCCAGCCCTGGCCCGGGGGAATAGGCGGCCGCCGGGCCACAGGGTGGGGGGCGCAGCTGAAAGGGGTTGTGGGGGAGGGCCGCCCCTGGCTGGGGTCAAAGGGCGAGCGCCCCGCCCCTCCCGCCCGTGCGCAGTCTGCGGCCCCGGCGCGCTGGGGGTGGGGGGCGGGGAGGTGAAGGAGGCCAGGCGAGGAGAGGAGGGGGGCTTGAAGGTCTCCACCTTGGCGGGTCCAGCCGTGGAGGCGCATCTTGTGTGAGTGTGAGTGAGTGAGTGAGTGTGAGTGTGAGTGTGTGTGTGTACAGAGACAGCCCCCAACCCCGGCCCGCCGCTCCCTGCCCGCCCCGCCTGTCACCCCCCGTCCCTCGGAGCCCGCGGGACCCGGCCGGCGAACTCAACAGGCCCGACCCGGCGCGGGGCCTGGGGCGGGAGGAGGCGGCGGGGAAGCGCAGAGAGGCTCGGCTTCTTGAGCGGGGCAGGGGCGCCCTCCGCCGTCCACGGCCACACCACCCCGAACGCGCCCGATCCCGTCTGGTCTCGGAAGCTAAGCAGGGTCGGGCCTGGTTAGAACTTGGATGGGAGACCGCCCGGGAATACCGGGTGCCGTAGGCTTCTTCTTTTTTTTTTTTGCCTCTGGTTCTGTCGCGTTTCTGGGAGTGCGGGGGCGGCCCGGGGTGGGGGTGACCCCCACCCTCAGCGCCCGCCGCGGTGCCTGGCGCCCCAGCCCGCGCCGTTGGGCCTCCTCTTGTCCCGAGCCGTGACACCGCCGCCACGCGGCAGCATGCGTGGCTTCTGGACAGTCAGGTCTCAGACCAAAGGTCTGCTCTGTGGGAGCCGACACGCTGGAGGAAACCTTGAGAGTCTGAGAGGGGAGGGAGTTCCAGAAGAAGGCCAGGATGTCATTTTGAGGGAGTATGTGACCAGAACTCCTCCCGTTGCTTTTGGGGTTCTATGGGCTACACGTAGGAATCTTTGGTGGTGGCACCTGATGTTCGGGGATCCGGAGTCACACCCAGACCTGCTCCACAGGCCTCCTTTTACTTTTCTCTTCGGATTCATTTTTTTTTTTTTTTTTTTGAGACAGAGTCTCGGTTTGTTGCCCAGGCTAGAGTGAGTGCCGTGGCGTCAGCCTAGCTCACAGCAACTTCAAACTCCTGGGCTCGAGTGATCCTTCTGCCTCAGCCTCCAGGGTAGCTGGGACTGCAGGCATGCGCCACCATGCCCCGCTAATTTTTTATATATATATCAGTTGGCCAATTAATTTCTTTCTATTTATAGTAGAGACGGGGTCTCGCTCTTGCTCAGGCTGGTTTTGAACTCCTGACCTTGAGCAATCCGCCCGCCTCGGCCTCCCAAGAGCTAGGATTACAGGCGTGAGCCACAGCGCCCGGCCGGATTCATTATTTTTAAAAAGTGTCTCTTATCTCTATTATTGCATTTTCTTTTCTCTCTCTTTTCAAGCAGATGATGGGAGTCCAAGTATTAAGGTGACATGTGTTGCCCGTGCCCCCCTCCCCCCCCCCCCGTGTTCTTATTCATTTACCTCTCATGTTGTTCCAGCATATTGTGGGGGCACCAATGTTAAGGTCGGGTGCGTTGCCCTCTCCCAGCCTCCCCCCTCGGGTCAGAGCTTCAAGTGCGCCCATCCCCCAGTCGGTGCGCACCCACCCCATTCCTAATGGATGTGTATGCCCATCCCCTCCCCCCACCCGCCCGACACCCACCCGAAGAAGGTGATTCCTCTGTGTCCACTTAGGTGTCCATCGGTTCGTACCCATTTGCTGGTGAGCGCGAGCACGTGGTGCTCGTGTGTCCATTCTTGGGATACTTGGCTTACTGGAACGGGTTCCAGCTCTGGCCAGGAGAACCACGAGAGGTGCCCCCTCACCGCTGCTCCTCATAGCCGAACAGCACTCCGTGGTGTCCACGCGCCACATTTTATTTACCCACTCGTGGGTCGATGGGCACTCGGGTGGCTTCCAGGTCTTTGCGATTGTGACTTGTGCCCTGACACTAACCCTAACCCTTACCCAGCCCGTCTCCTCCACGGCCCCTGCCTGACTGACTCCTTCCCGCCCGGCCTATCACCTGTCACCGTCCTCTGCCCCTGCCTGACACGCTCGTCCCCGCCCGGGCCGTCACCGTCCTCGGCCCCTGCCTGACGGGGCTCCTCCGTCGCCTGGGCCTTCCAAGGGCTTGGTGTGGACGCTGGTTCCAGGACGCCCTCCCAGGAACCCGGTAGCAGGGCGGCCGCAGCGTCTCGTGCAACCCAACCGTCCGCCGGCTGGCCGCCGTCGCTAAGTGGCCTGCGGGGGACGTGCTCCCGCTGTGCCGTGGGGGCCCAGCCTGGTGTCTTCTCTGAGGCCCCGCGGCTGCCGCTCCCCGCAAGGGGATAGCCGCGGAGGTGGGGACCGCCTCCTCATGGGGACGTATACCCAGCTCTCCACGTCGGATTCCGGGGCTCTCTGTCCTGCCAGAAGGCCCAGCTGGCCTGCGGGTCCTTAGAGTGGCAAAAACATCCGAAAACTGAGATTGAGGGTCCGGTGGGTGTCTGCACTTTTGTGCTGGGCACCCCAGGGAGGCCCGGGGGCTGGCTGGACAACGTGGTCTGCTGGGCTGGGGGGGGGGGGTTTGGAGGAGCAACTGATGCCCTTTGCACTTTGGGTAGCAAGTGTCTGAGGTGTCTCTGGGCCCTGTGCCATGTTGGGGCGGGGGCGGGGGCAGGGTGGGAGGAGGAGGAGGAGGAGGAGGAGGAGGAGGAGGAGGTGGGAAGGGCCGTGGCCTGCAGTGGTGTTCCCCGGGGTGGCACAGCATGTGGCTTCTTCCACAGGCTGCTTGGCCTGGGCTCCCTGCACCTGGGCCTTTGGAGGACTGGCCCTGTGCTTGCCAACACTTCCTGCAGGGACCCAGAGCTGGGAGGTTGCATCTCTCAGCCCTGGGTCGGGCAGAGCCCCAGCGGGCCATGCCCACAACCTCTCTCAGCAGGGGTCCCCCAGAAGGCTCCTTTGGGACCAGGATTCTCTTGCGGGTGACTCTTTAAGGTCTGGCCCCTGGATGGAGGGGCACCAGGAGTAGAGGAGCAGGAAGGGGAAGGGGGTGGCCATGCGAGGGGACACTTTCAGGCCAAGTCCCAGCTTCAGTCTGATCCTCCTGGGAACCCCGGGGTGGACATCACACCTCCTGGTTGCCCCGCTCTGAGACAAGGAGCCGGGCTTCGCATTCCCACAGCAGCCAGTCGTGGGCTGAGGACACCTGGGGCGTTGGGAACTCCCTGGCTTCTCCTTGGTTTAACATCTGGAGCTGCTTGTGAATTGTGCCGCCACACACACCCGAGTGCAGGTGTCTTCTGCACAGACTGCGGGCCTCGCTCTTCTGAGTGCCGCTAGCTCGCGACCCACCCACGGGTGAACCTGGTCAGGGTACTTTCTCTCAGGGGCAGACTCTGATCCGGGCGGGCTACCGGTGTCTCTGTTTGCTCCTTTCTTTCTTCCACTTCGGGAAAGGCTTCCTTACTGGGTGTGGAAATCTCCTATGCCTTTCCTCGCCTATTCTGTCAGCTCTAAAATTCTCTTTCGGTTGCCACCCTCACAGATGGATTAGGAAACTCTTTGCGGTGCACTCATTAGTGAAATGACCTCAATGACGCTGGAATCCAATATCTAATGGCCGATTTTTAGCGAGTCCACACGCCAGGGTGGTTGGGGTCCAGTGCAGCCCCGGCCAGGCCCAGGCCCCTTGGACTGGGCCACAGGAGGACACAGAGGAGGGTCCCGGCCCCCACGGTAGCGGTGCGGGCAGTTCTCCAAGGGCTTGGGTGTTTTCCAGAGGGAGGAGATGGAGGGGACTGATTTCTTCAGCGCCCCACAAACCACGCCACCCCACCCCACCCCACCCATGGGACACATCCCGAGAGAGAGAGACGCCCCATACACTGGCTCCCCTCCCCCGTGCGCTGTGCCCCAGCCCTGGCCCGGGGGAATAGGCGGCCGCCGGGCCACAGGGTGGGGGGCGCAGCTGAAAGGGGTTGTGGGGGAGGGCCGCCCCTGGCTGGGGTCAAAGGGCGAGCGCCCCGCCCCTCCCGCCCGTGCGCAGTCTGCGGCCCAGGCGCGCTGGGGGTGGGGGGCGGGGAGGTGAAGGAGGCCAGGCGAGGAGAGGAGGGGGGCTTGAAGGTCTCCACCTTGGCGGGTCCAGCCGTGGAGGCGCATCTTGTGTGAGTGTGAGTGAGTGAGTGAGTGTGAGTGTGAGTGTGTGTGTGTACAGAGACAGCCCCCAACCCCGGCCCGCCGCTCCCTGGCCGCCCCGCCTGTCACCCCCCGTCCCTCGGAGCCCGCGGGACCCGGCCGGCGAACTCAACAGGCCCGACCCGGCGCGGGGCCTGGGGCGGGAGGAGGCGGCGGGGAAGCGCAGAGAGGCTCGGCTTCTTGAGCGGGGCAGGGGCGCCCTCCGCCGTCCACGGCCACACCACCCCGAACGCGCCCGATCCCGTCTGGTCTCGGAAGCTAAGCAGGGTCGGGCCTGGTTAGAACTTGGATGGGAGACCGCCCGGGAATACCGGGTGCCGTAGGCTTCTTCTTTTTTTTTTTTGCCTCTGGTTCTGTCGCGTTTCTGGGAGTGCGGGGGCGGCCCGGGGTGGGGGTGACCCCCACCCTCAGCGCCCGCCGCGGTGCCTGGCGCCCCAGCCCGCGCCGTTGGGCCTCCTCTTGTCCCGAGCCGTGACACCGCCACCACGCGGCAGCATGCGTGGCTTCTGGACAGTCAGGTCTCAGACCAAAGGTCTGCTCTGTGGGAGCCGACACGCTGGAGGAAACCTTGAGAGTCTGAGAGGGGAGGGAGTTCCAGAAGAAGGACAGGATGTCATTTTGAGGGAGTATGTGACCAGAACTCCTCCCGTTGCTTTTGGGGTTCTATGGGCTACACGTAGGAATCTTTGGTGGTGGCACCTGATGTTCGGGGATCCGGAGTCACACCCAGACCTGCTCCACAGGCCTCCTTTTACTTTTCTCTTCGGATTCATTTTTTTTTTTTTTTTTTTTTGAGACAGAGTCTCGGTTTGTTGCCCAGGCTAGAGTGAGTGCCGTGGCGTCAGCCTAGCTCACAGCAACTTCAAACTCCTGGGCTCGAGTGATCCTTCTGCCTCAGCCTCCAGGGTAGCTGGGACTGCAGGCATGCGCCACCATGCCCCGCTAATTTTTTATATATATATCAGTTGGCCAATTAATTTCTTTCTATTTATAGTAGAGACGGGGTCTCGCTCTTGCTCAGGCTGGTTTTGAACTCCTGACCTTGAGCAATCCGCCCGCCTCGGCCTCCCAAGAGCTAGGATTACAGGCGTGAGCCACAGCGCCCGGCCGGATTCATTATTTTTAAAAAGTGTCTCTTATCTCTATTATTGCATTTTCTTTTCTCTCTCTTTTCAAGCAGATGATGGGAGTCCAAGTATTAAGGTGACATGTGTTGCCCGTGCCCCCCTCCCCCCCCGTGTTCTTATTCATTTACCTCTCATGTTGTTCCAGCATATTGTGGGGGCACCAATGTTAAGGTCGGGTGCGTTGCCCTCTCCCAGCCTCCCCCCTCGGGTCAGAGCTTCAAGTGCGCCCATCCCCCAGTCGGTGCGTACCCACCCCATTCCTAATGGATGTGTATGCCCATCCCCTCCCCCCACCCGCCCGACACCCACCCGAAGAAGGTGATTCCTCTGTGTCCACTTAGGTGTCCATCGGTTCGTACCCATTTGCTGGTGAGCGCGAGCACGTGGTGCTCGTGTGTCCATTCTTGGGATACTTGGCTTACTGGAACGGGTTCCAGCTCTGGCCAGGAGAACCACGAGAGGTGCCCCCTCACCGCTGCTCCTCATAGCCGAATAGCACTCCGTGGTGTCCACGCGCCACATTTTATTTACCCACTCGTGGGTCGATGGGCACTCGGGTGGCTTCCAGGTCTTTGCGATTGTGACTTGTGCCCTGACACTAACCCTAACCCTTACCCAGCCCGTCTCCTCCACGGCCCCTGCCTGACTGACTCCTTCCCGCCCGGCCTATCACCTGTCACCGTCCTCTGCCCCTGCCTGACACGCTCGTCCCCGCCCGGGCCGTCACCGTCCTCGGCCCCTGCCTGACGGGGCTCCTCCATCGCCTGGGCCTTCCAAGGGCTTGGTGTGGACGCTGGTTCCAGGACGCCCTCCCAGGAACCCGGTAGCAGGGCGGCCGCAGCGTCTCGTGCAACCCAACCATCCGCCGGCTGGCCGCCGTCGCTAAGTGGCCTGCGGGGGACGTGCTCCCGCTGTGCCGTGGGGGCCCAGCCTGGTGTCTTCTCTGAGGCCCCGCGGCTGCCGCTCCCCGCAAGGGGATAGCCGCGGAGGTGGGGACCGCCTCCTCATGGGGACGTATACCCAGCTCTCCACGTCGGATTCCGGGGCTCTCTGTCCTGCCAGAAGGCCCAGCTGGCCTGCGGGTCCTTAGAGTGGCAAAAACATCCGAAAACTGAGATTGAGGGTCCGGTGGGTGTCTGCACTTTTGTGCTGGGCACCCCAGGGAGGCCCGGGGGCTGGCTGGACAACGTGGTCTGCTGGGCTGGGGGGGGGTTTGGAGGAGCAACTGATGCCCTTTGCACTTTGGGTAGCAAGTGTCTGAGGTGTCTCTGGGCCCTGTGCTATGTGGGGGCGGGGGCGGGGGCGGGGTGGGAGGAGGAGGAGGAGGAGGAGGAGGAGGAGGTGGGAAGGGCCGTGGCCTGCAGTGGTGTTCCCCGGGGTGGCACAGCATGTGGCTTCTTCCACAGGCTGCTTGGCCTGGGCTCCCTGCACCTGGGCCTTTGGAGGACTGGCCCTGTGCTTGCCAACACTTCCTGCAGGGACCCAGAGCTGGGAGGTTGCATCTCTCAGCCCTGGGTCGGGCAGAGCCCCAGCGGGCCATGCCCACAACCTCTCTCAGCAGGGGTCCCCCAGAAGGCTCCTTTGGGACCAGGATTCTCTTGCGGGTGACTCTTTAAGGTCTGGCCCCTGGATGGAGGGGCACCAGGAGTAGAGGAGCAGGAAGGGGAAGGGGGTGGCCATGCGAGGGGACACTTTCAGGCCAAGTCCCAGCTTCAGTCTGATCCTCCTGGGAACCCCGGGGTGGACATCACACCTCCTGGTTGCCCCGCTCTGAGACAAGGAGCCGGGCTTCGCATTCCCACAGCAGCCAGTCGTGGGCTGAGGACACCTGGGGCGTTGGGAACTCCCTGGCTTCTCCTTGGTTTAACATCTGGAGCTGCTTGTGAATTGTGCCGCCACACACACCCGAGTGCAGGTGTCTTCTGCACAGACTGCGGGCCTCGCTCTTCTGAGTGCCGCTAGCTCGCGACCCACCCACGGGTGAACCTGGTCAGGGTACTTTCTCTCAGGGGCAGACTCTGATCCGGGCGGGCTACCGGTGTCTCTGTTTGCTCCTTTCTTTCTTCCACTTCGGGAAAGGCTTCCTTACTGGGTGTGGAAATCTCCTATGCCTTTCCTCGCCTATTCTGTCAGCTCTAAAATTCTCTTTCGGTTGCCACCCTCACAGATGGATTAGGAAACTCTTTGCGGTGCACTCATTAGTGAAATGACCTCAATGACGCTGGAATCCAATATCTAATGGCCGATTTTTAGCGAGTCCACACGCCAGGGTGGTTGGGGTCCAGTGCAGCCCCGGCCAGGCCCAGGCCCCTTGGACTGGGCCACAGGAGGACACAGAGGAGGGTCCCGGCCCCCACGGTAGCGGTGCGGGCAGTTCTCCAAGGGCTTGGGTGTTTTCCAGAGGGAGGAGATGGAGGGGACTGATTTCTTCAGCGCCCCACAAACCACACCACCCCACCCATGGGACACATCCCGAGAGAGAGAGACGCCCCATACACTGGCTCCCCTCCCCCGTGCGCTGTGCCCCAGCCCTGGCCCGGGGGAATAGGCGGCCGCCGGGCCACAGGGTGGGGGGCGCAGCTGAAAGGGGTTGTGGGGGAGGGCCGCCCCTGGCTGGGGTCAAAGGGCGAGCGCCCCGCCCCTCCCGCCCGTGCGCAGTCTGCGGCCCCGGCGCGCTGGGGGTGGGGGGCGGGGAGGTGAAGGAGGCCAGGCGAGGAGAGGAGGGGGGCTTGAAGGTCTCCACCTTGGCGGGTCCAGCCGTGGAGGCGCATCTTGTGTGAGTGTGAGTGAGTGAGTGAGTGTGAGTGTGAGTGTGTGTGTGTACAGAGACAGCCCCCAACCCCGGCCCGCCGCTCCCTGCCCGCCCCGCCTGTCACCCCCCGTCCCTCGGAGCCCGCGGGACCCGGCCGGCGAACTCAACAGGCCCGACCCGGCGCGGGGCCTGGGGCGGGAGGAGGCGGCGGGGAAGCGCAGAGAGGCTCGGCTTCTTGAGCGGGGCAGGGGCGCCCTCCGCCGTCCACGGCCACACCACCCCGAACGCGCCCGATCCCGTCTGGTCTCGGAAGCTAAGCAGGGTCGGGCCTGGTTAGAACTTGGATGGGAGACCGCCCGGTGTATACCGGGTGCCGTAGGCTTCTTCTTTTCTTTTTTTGCCTCTGGTTCTGTCGCGTTTCTGGGAGTGCGGGGGCGGCCCGGGGTGGGGGTGACCCCCACCCTCAGCGCCCGCCGCGGTGCCTGGCGCCCCAGCCCGCACCGTTGGGCCTCCTCTTGTCCCGAGCCGTGACACCGCCGCCACGCGGCAGCATGCGTGGCTTCTGGACAGTCAGGTCTCAGACCAAAGGTCTGCTCTGTGGGAGCCGACACGCTGGAGGAAACCTTGAGAGTCTGAGAGGGGAGGGAGTTCCAGAAGAAGGCCAGGATGTCATTTTGAGGGAGTATGTGACCAGAACTCCTCCCGTTGCTTTTGGGGTTCTATGGGCTACACGTAGGAATCTTTGGTGGTGGCACCTGATGTTCGGGGATCCGGAGTCACACCCAGACCTGCTCCACAGGCCTCCTTTTACTTTTCTCTTCGGATTCATTTTTTTTTTTTTTTTTTTGAGACAGAGTCTCGGTTTGTTGCCCAGGCTAGAGTGAGTGCCGTGGCGTCAGCCTAGCTCACAGCAACTTCAAACTCCTGGGCTCGAGTGATCCTTCTGCCTCAGCCTCCAGGGTAGCTGGGACTGCAGGCATGCGCCACCATGCCCCGCTAATTTTTTATATATATATCAGTTGGCCAATTAATTTCTTTCTATTTATAGTAGAGACGGGGTCTCGCTCTTGCTCAGGCTGGTTTTGAACTCCTGACCTTGAGCAATCCGCCCGCCTCGGCCTCCCAAGAGCTAGGATTACAGGCGTGAGCCACAGCGCCCGGCCGGATTCATTATTTTTAAAAAGTGTCTCTTATCTCTATTATTGCATTTTCTTTTCTCTCTCTTTTCAAGCAGATGATGGGAGTCCAAGTATTAAGGTGACATGTGTTGCCCGTGCCCCCCTCCCCCCCCCCCCGTGTTCTTATTCATTTACCTCTCATGTTGTTCCAGCATATTGTGGGGGCACCAATGTTAAGGTCGGGTGCGTTGCCCTCTCCCAGCCTCCCCCCTCGGGTCAGAGCTTCAAGTGCGCCCATCCCCCAGTCGGTGCGCACCCACCCCATTCCTAATGGATGTGTATGCCCATCCCCTCCCCCCACCCGCCCGACACCCACCCGAAGAAGGTGATTCCTCTGTGTCCACTTAGGTGTCCATCGGTTCGTACCCATTTGCTGGTGAGCGCGAGCACGTGGTGCTCGTGTGTCCATTCTTGGGATACTTGGCTTACTGGAACGGGTTCCAGCTCTGGCCAGGAGAACCACGAGAGGTGCCCCCTCACCGCTGCTCCTCATAGCCGAACAGCACTCCGTGGTGTCCACGCGCCACATTTTATTTACCCACTCGTGGGTCGATGGGCACTCGGGTGGCTTCCAGGTCTTTGCGATTGTGACTTGTGCCCTGACACTAACCCTAACCCTTACCCAGCCCGTCTCCTCCACGGCCCCTGCCTGACTGACTCCTTCCCGCCCGGCCTATCACCTGTCACCGTCCTCTGCCCCTGCCTGACACGCTCGTCCCCGCCCGGGCCGTCACCGTCCTCGGCCCCTGCCTGACGGGGCTCCTCCGTCGCCTGGGCCTTCCAAGGGCTTGGTGTGGACGCTGGTTCCAGGACGCCCTCCCAGGAACCCGGTAGCAGGGCGGCCGCAGCGTCTCGTGCAACCCAACCGTCCGCCGGCTGGCCGCCGTCGCTAAGTGGCCTGCGGGGGACGTGCTCCCGCTGTGCCGTGGGGGCCCAGCCTGGTGTCTTCTCTGAGGCCCCGCGGCTGCCGCTCCCCGCAAGGGGATAGCCGCGGAGGTGGGGACCGCCTCCTCATGGGGACGTATACCCAGCTCTCCACGTCGGATTCCGGGGCTCTCTGTCCTGCCAGAAGGCCCAGCTGGCCTGCGGGTCCTTAGAGTGGCAAAAACATCCGAAAACTGAGATTGAGGGTCCGGTGGGTGTCTGCACTTTTGTGCTGGGCACCCCAGGGAGGCCCGGGGGCTGGCTGGACAACGTGGTCTGCTGGGCTGGGGGGGGGGTTTGGAGGAGCAACTGATGCCCTTTGCACTTTGGGTAGCAAGTGTCTGAGGTGTCTCTGGGCCCTGTGCCATGTGGGGGCGGGGGCGGGGTGGGAGGAGGAGGAGGAGGAGGAGGAGGAGGAGGAGGAGGTGGGAAGGGCCGTGGCCTGCAGTGGTGTTCCCCGGGGTGGCATAGCATGTGGCTTCTTCCACGGGATGCTTGGCCTGGGCTCCCTGCACCTGGGCCTTTGGAGGACTGGCCCTGTGCTTGCCAACACTTCCTGCAGGGACCCAGAGCTGGGAGGTTGCATCTCTCAGCCCTGGGTCGGGCAGAGCCCCAGCGGGCCATGCCCACAACCTCTCTCAGCAGGGGTCCCCCAGAAGGCTCCTTTGGGACCAGGATTCTCTTGCGGGTGACTCTTTAAGGTCTGGCCCCTGGATGGAGGGGCACCAGGAGTAGAGGAGCAGGAAGGGGAAGGGGGTGGCCATGCGAGGGGACACTTTCAGGCCAAGTCCCAGCTTCAGTCTGATCCTCCTGGGAACCCCGGGGTGGACATCACACCTCCTGGTTGCCCCGCTCTGAGACAAGGAGCCGGGCTTCGCATTCCCACAGCAGCCAGTCGTGGGCTGAGGACACCTGGGGCGTTGGGAACTCCCTGGCTTCTCCTTGGTTTAACATCTGGAGCTGCTTGTGAATTGTGCCGCCACACACACCCGAGTGCAGGTGTCTTCTGCACAGACTGCGGGCCTCGCTCTTCTGAGTGCCGCTAGCTCGCGACCCACCCACTGGTGAACCTGGTCAGGGTACTTTCTCTCAGGGGCAGACTCTGATCCGGGCGGGCTACCGGTGTCTCTGTTTGCTCCTTTCTTTCTTCCACTTCGGGAAAGGCTTCCTTACTGGGTGTGGAAATCTCCTATGCCTTTCCTCGCCTATTCTGTCAGCTCTAAAATTCTCTTTCGGTTGCCACCCTCACAGATGGATTAGGAAACTCTTTGCGGTGCACTCATTAGTGAAATGACCTCAATGACGCTGGAATCCAATATCTAATGGCCGATTTTTAGCGAGTCCACACGCCAGGGTGGTTGGGGTCCAGTGCAGCCCCGGCCAGGCCCAGGCCCCTTGGACTGGGCCACAGGAGGACACAGAGGAGGGTCCCGGCCCCCACGGTAGCGGTGCGGGCAGTTCTCCAAGGGCTTGGGTGTTTTCCAGAGGGAGGAGATGGAGGGGACTGATTTCTTCAGCGCCCCACAAACCACGCCACCCCACCCCACCCATGGGACACATCCCGAGAGAGAGAGACGCCCCATACACTGGCTCCCCTCCCCCGTGCGCTGTGCCCCAGCCCTGGCCCGGGGGAATAGGCGGCCGCCGGGCCACAGGGTGGGGGGCGCAGCTGAAAGGGGTTGTGGGGGAGGGCCGCCCCTGGCTGGGGTCAAAGGGCGAGCGCCCCGCCCCTCCCGCCCGTGCGCAGTCTGCGGCCCCGGCGCGCTGAGGGTGGGGGGCGGGGAGGTGAAGGAGGCCAGGCGAGGAGAGGAGGGGGGCTTGAAGGTCTCCACCTTGGCGGGTCCAGCCGTGGAGGCGCATCTTGTGTGAGTGTGAGTGAGTGAGTGAGTGTGAGTGTGAGTGTGTGTGTGTACAGAGACAGCCCCCAACCCCGGCCCGCCGCTCCCTGCCCGCCCCGCCTGTCACCCCCCGTCCCTCGGAGCCCGCGGGACCCGGCCGGCGAACTCAACAGGCCCGACCCGGCGCGGGGCCTGGGGCGGGAGGAGGCGGCGGGGAAGCGCAGAGAGGCTCGGCTTCTTGAGCGGGGCAGGGGCGCCCTCCGCCGTCCACGGCCACACCACCCCGAACGCGCCCGATCCCGTCTGGTCTCGGAAGCTAAGCAGGGTCGGGCCTGGTTAGAACTTGGATGGGAGACCGCCTGGGAATACCGGGTGCCGTAGGCTTCTTCTTTTTTTTTTTTGCCTCTGGTTCTGTCGCGTTTCTGGGAGTGCGGGGGCGGCCCGGGGTGGGGGTGACCCCCACCCTCAGCGCCCGCCGCGGTGCCTGGCGCCCCAGCCCGCGCCGTTGGGCCTCCTCTTGTCCCGAGCCGTGACACCGCCGCCACGCGGCAGCATGCGTGGCTTCTGGACAGTCAGGTCTCAGACCAAAGGTCTGCTCTGTGGGAGCCGACACGCTGGAGGAAACCTTGAGAGTCTGAGAGGGGAGGGAGTTCCAGAAGAAGGCCAGGATGTCATTTTGAGGGAGTATGTGACCAGAACTCCTCCCGTTGCTTTTGGGGTTCTATGGGCTACACGTAGGAATCTTTGGTGGTGGCACCTGATGTTCGGGGATCCGGAGTCACACCCAGACCTGCTCCACAGGCCTCCTTTTACTTTTCTCTTCGGATTCATTTTTTTTTTTTTTTTTTTTGAGACAGAGTCTCGGTTTGTTGCCCAGGCTAGAGTGAGTGCCGTGGCGTCAGCCTAGCTCACAGCAACTTCAAACTCCTGGGCTCGAGTGATCCTTCTGCCTCAGCCTCCAGGGTAGCTGGGACTGCAGGCATGCGCCACCATGCCCCGCTAATTTTTTATATATATATCAGTTGGCCAATTAATTTCTTTCTATTTATAGTAGAGACGGGGTCTCGCTCTTGCTCAGGCTGGTTTTGAACTCCTGACCTTGAGCAATCCGCCCGCCTCGGCCTCCCAAGAGCTAGGATTACAGGCGTGAGCCACAGCGCCCGGCCGGATTCATTATTTTTAAAAAGTGTCTCTTATCTCTATTATTGCATTTTCTTTTCTCTCTCTTTTCAAGCAGATGATGGGAGTCCAAGTATTAAGGTGACATGTGTTGCCCGTGCCCCCCTCCCCCCCCGTGTTCTTATTCATTTACCTCTCATGTTGTTCCAGCATATTGTGGGGGCACCAATGTTAAGGTCGGGTGCGTTGCCCTCTCCCAGCCTCCCCCCTCGGGTCAGAGCTTCAAGTGCGCCCATCCCCCAGTCGGTGCGTACCCACCCCATTCCTAATGGATGTGTATGCCCATCCCCTCCCCCCACCCGCCCGACACCCACCCGAAGAAGGTGATTCCTCTGTGTCCACTTAGGTGTCCATCGGTTCGTACCCATTTGCTGGTGAGCGCGAGCACGTGGTGCTCGTGTGTCCATTCTTGGGATACTTGGCTTACTGGAACGGGTTCCAGCTCTGGCCAGGAGAACCACGAGAGGTGCCCCCTCACCGCTGCTCCTCATAGCCGAATAGCACTCCGTGGTGTCCACGCGCCACATTTTATTTACCCACTCGTGGGTCGATGGGCACTCGGGTGGCTTCCAGGTCTTTGCGATTGTGACTTGTGCCCTGACACTAACCCTAACCCTTACCCAGCCCGTCTCCTCCACGGCCCCTGCCTGACTGACTCCTTCCCGCCCGGCCTATCACCTGTCACCGTCCTCTGCCCCTGCCTGACACGCTCGTCCCCGCCCGGGCCGTCACCGTCCTCGGCCCCTGCCTGACGGGGCTCCTCCGTCGCCTGGGCCTTCCAAGGGCTTGGTGTGGACGCTGGTTCCAGGACGCCCTCCCAGGAACCCGGTAGCAGGGCGGCCGCAGCGTCTCGTGCAACCCAACCGTCCGCCGGCTGGCCGCCGTCGCTAAGTGGCCTGCGGGGGACGTGCTCCCGCTGTGCCGTGGGGGCCCAGCCTGGTGTCTTCTCTGAGGCCCCGCGGCTGCCGCTCCCCGCAAGGGGATAGCCGCGGAGGTGGGGACCGCCTCCTCATGGGGACGTACACCCAGCTCTCCACGTCGGATTCCGGGGCTCTCTGTCCTGCCAGAAGGCCCAGCTGGCCTGCGGGTCCTTAGAGTGGCAAAAACATCCGAAAACTGAGATTGAGGGTCCGGTGGGTGTCTGCACTTTTGTGCTGGGCACCCCAGGGAGGCCCGGGGGCTGGCTGGACAACGTGGTCTGCTGGGCTGGGGGGGGGGTTTGGAGGAGCAACTGATGCCCTTTGCACTTTGGGTAGCAAGTGTCTGAGGTGTCTCTGGGCCCTGTGCCATGTGGGGGCGGGGGCGGGGTGGGAGGAGGAGGAGGAGGAGGAGGAGGAGGAGGAGGAGGTGGGAAGGGCCGTGGCCTGCAGTGGTGTTCCCCGGGGTGGCATAGCATGTGGCTTCTTCCACGGGATGCTTGGCCTGGGCTCCCTGCACCTGGGCCTTTGGAGGACTGGCCCTGTGCTTGCCAACACTTCCTGCAGGGACCCAGAGCTGGGAGGTTGCATCTCTCAGCCCTGGGTCGGGCAGAGCCCCAGCGGGCCATGCCCACAACCTCTCTCAGCAGGGGTCCCCCAGAAGGCTCCTTTGGGACCAGGATTCTCTTGCGGGTGACTCTTTAAGGTCTGGCCCCTGGATGGAGGGGCACCAGGAGTAGAGGAGCAGGAAGGGGAAGGGGGTGGCCATGCGAGGGGACACTTTCAGGCCAAGTCCCAGCTTCAGTCTGATCCTCCTGGGAACCCCGGGGTGGACATCACACCTCCTGGTTGCCCCGCTCTGAGACAAGGAGCCGGGCTTCGCATTCCCACAGCAGCCAGTCGTGGGCTGAGGACACCTGGGGCGTTGGGAACTCCCTGGCTTCTCCTTGGCTTAACATCTGGAGCTGCTTGTGAATTGTGCCGCCACACACACCCGAGTGCAGGTGTCTTCTGCACAGACTGCGGGCCTCGCTCTTCTGAGTGCCGCTAGCTCGCGACCCACCCACGGGTGAACCTGGTCAGGGTACTTTCTCTCAGGGGCAGACTCTGATCCGGGCGGGCTACCGGTGTCTCTGTTTGCTCCTTTCTTTCTTCCACTTCGGGAAAGGCTTCCTTACTGGGTGTGGAAATCTCTTATGCCTTTCCTCGCCTATTCTGTCAGCTCTAAAATTCTCTTTCGGTTGCCACCCTCACAGATGGATTAGGAAACTCTTTGCGGTGCACTCATTAGTGAAATGACCTCAATGACGCTGGAATCCAATATCTAATGGCCGATTTTTAGCGAGTCCACACGCCAGGGTGGTTGGGGTCCAGTGCAGCCCCGGCCAGGCCCAGGCCCCTTGGACTGGGCCACAGGAGGACACAGAGGAGGGTCCCGGCCCCCACGGTAGCGGTGCGGGCAGTTCTCCAAGGGCTTGGGTGTTTTCCAGAGGGAGGAGATGGAGGGGACTGATTTCTTCAGCGCCCCACAAACCACCCCACCCCACCCATGGGACACATCCCGAGAGAGAGAGACGCCCCATACACTGGCTCCCCTCCCCCGTGCGCTGTGCCCCAGCCCTGGCCCGGGGGAATAGGCGGCCGCCGGGCCACAGGGTGGGGGGCGCAGCTGAAAGGGGTTGTGGGGGAGGGCCGCCCCTGGCTGGGGTCAAAGGGCGAGCGCCCCGCCCCTCCCGCCCGTGCGCAGTCTGCGGCCCCGGCGCGCTGGGGGTGGGGGGCGGGGAGGTGAAGGAGGCCAGGCGAGGAGAGGAGGGGGGCTTGAAGGTCTCCACCTTGGCGGGTCCAGCCGTGGAGGCGCATCTTGTGTGAGTGTGAGTGAGTGAGTGAGTGTGAGTGTGAGTGTGTGTGTGTACAGAGACAGCCCCCAACCCCGGCCCGCCGCTCCCTGCCCGCCCCGCCTGTCACCCCCCGTCCCTCGGAGCCCGCGGGACCCGGCCGGCGAACTCAACAGGCCCGACCCGGCGCGGGGCCTGGGGCGGGAGGAGGCGGCGGGGAAGCGCAGAGAGGCTCGGCTTCTTGAGCGGGGCAGGGGCGCCCTCCGCCGTCCACGGCCACACCACCCCGAACGCGCCCGATCCCGTCTGGTCTCGGAAGCTAAGCAGGGTCGGGCCTGGTTAGAACTTGGATGGGAGACCGCCTGGGAATACCGGGTGCCGTAGGCTTCTTCTTTTTTTTTTTTGCCTCTGGTTCTGTCGCGTTTCTGGGAGTGCGGGGGCGGCCCGGGGTGGGGGTGACCCCCACCCTCAGCGCCCGCCGCGGTGCCTGGCGCCCCAGCCCGCGCCGTTGGGCCTCCTCTTGTCCCGAGCCGTGACACCGCCGCCACGCGGCAGCATGCGTGGCTTCTGGACAGTCAGGTCTCAGACCAAAGGTCTGCTCTGTGGGAGCCGACACGCTGGAGGAAACCTTGAGAGTCTGAGAGGGGAGGGAGTTCCAGAAGAAGGCCAGGATGTCATTTTGAGGGAGTATGTGACCAGAACTCCTCCCGTTGCTTTTGGGGTTCTATGGGCTACACGTAGGAATCTTTGGTGGTGGCACCTGATGTTCGGGGATCCGGAGTCACACCCAGACCTGCTCCACAGGCCTCCTTTTACTTTTCTCTTCGGATTCATTTTTTTTTTTTTTTTTTTGAGACAGAGTCTCGGTTTGTTGCCCAGGCTAGAGTGAGTGCCGTGGCGTCAGCCTAGCTCACAGCAACTTCAAACTCCTGGGCTCGAGTGATCCTTCTGCCTCAGCCTCCAGGGTAGCTGGGACTGCAGGCATGCGCCACCATGCCCCGCTAATTTTTTATATATATATCAGTTGGCCAATTAATTTCTTTCTATTTATAGTAGAGACGGGGTCTCGCTCTTGCTCAGGCTGGTTTTGAACTCCTGACCTTGAGCAATCCGCCCGCCTCGGCCTCCCAAGAGCTAGGATTACAGGCGTGAGCCACAGCGCCCGGCCGGATTCATTATTTTTAAAAAGTGTCTCTTATCTCTATTATTGCATTTTCTTTTCTCTCTCTTTTCAAGCAGATGATGGGAGTCCAAGTATTAAGGTGACATGTGTTGCCCGTGCCCCCCTCCCCCCCCGTGTTCTTATTCATTTACCTCTCATGTTGTTCCAGCATATTGTGGGGGCACCAATGTTAAGGTCGGGTGCGTTGCCCTCTCCCAGCCTCCCCCCTCGGGTCAGAGCTTCAAGTGCGCCCATCCCCCAGTCGGTGCGTACCCACCCCATTCCTAATGGATGTGTATGCCCATCCCCTCCCCCCACCCGCCCGACACCCACCCGAAGAAGGTGATTCCTCTGTGTCCACTTAGGTGTCCATCGGTTCGTACCCATTTGCTGGTGAGCGCGAGCACGTGGTGCTCGTGTGTCCATTCTTGGGATACTTGGCTTACTGGAACGGGTTCCAGCTCTGGCCAGGAGAACCACGAGAGGTGCCCCCTCACCGCTGCTCCTCATAGCCGAATAGCACTCCGTGGTGTCCACGCGCCACATTTTATTTACCCACTCGTGGGTCGATGGGCACTCGGGTGGCTTCCAGGTCTTTGCGATTGTGACTTGTGCCCTGACACTAACCCTAACCCTTACCCAGCCCGTCTCCTCCACGGCCCCTGCCTGACTGACTCCTTCCCGCCCGGCCTATCACCTGTCACCGTCCTCTGCCCCTGCCTGACACGCTCGTCCCCGCCCGGGCCGTCACCGTCCTCGGCCCCTGCCTGACGGGGCTCCTCCGTCGCCTGGGCCTTCCAAGGGCTTGGTGTGGACGCTGGTTCCAGGACGCCCTCCCAGGAACCCGGTAGCAGGGCGGCCGCAGCGTCTCGTGCAACCCAACCGTCCGCCGGCTGGCCGCCGTCGCTAAGTGGCCTGCGGGGGACGTGCTCCCGCTGTGCCGTGGGGGCCCAGCCTGGTGTCTTCTCTGAGGCCCCGCGGCTGCCGCTCCCCGCAAGGGGATAGCCGCGGAGGTGGGGACCGCCTCCTCATGGGGACGTACACCCAGCTCTCCACGTCGGATTCCGGGGCTCTCTGTCCTGCCAGAAGGCCCAGCTGGCCTGCGGGTCCTTAGAGTGGCAAAAACATCCGAAAACTGAGATTGAGGGTCCGGTGGGTGTCTGCACTTTTGTGCTGGGCACCCCAGGGAGGCCCGGGGGCTGGCTGGACAACGTGGTCTGCTGGGCTGGGGGGGGGGTTTGGAGGAGCAACTGATGCCCTTTGCACTTTGGGTAGCAAGTGTCTGAGGTGTCTCTGGGCCCTGTGCCATGTGGGGGCGGGGGCGGGGTGGGAGGAGGAGGAGGAGGAGGAGGAGGAGGAGGAGGAGGTGGGAAGGGCCGTGGCCTGCAGTGGTGTTCCCCGGGGTGGCATAGCATGTGGCTTCTTCCACGGGATGCTTGGCCTGGGCTCCCTGCACCTGGGCCTTTGGAGGACTGGCCCTGTGCTTGCCAACACTTCCTGCAGGGACCCAGAGCTGGGAGGTTGCATCTCTCAGCCCTGGGTCGGGCAGAGCCCCAGCGGGCCATGCCCACAACCTCTCTCAGCAGGGGTCCCCCAGAAGGCTCCTTTGGGACCAGGATTCTCTTGCGGGTGACTCTTTAAGGTCTGGCCCCTGGATGGAGGGGCACCAGGAGTAGAGGAGCAGGAAGGGGAAGGGGGTGGCCATGCGAGGGGACACTTTCAGGCCAAGTCCCAGCTTCAGTCTGATCCTCCTGGGAACCCCGGGGTGGACATCACACCTCCTGGTTGCCCCGCTCTGAGACAAGGAGCCGGGCTTCGCATTCCCACAGCAGCCAGTCGTGGGCTGAGGACACCTGGGGCGTTGGGAACTCCCTGGCTTCTCCTTGGCTTAACATCTGGAGCTGCTTGTGAATTGTGCCGCCACACACACCCGAGTGCAGGTGTCTTCTGCACAGACTGCGGGCCTCGCTCTTCTGAGTGCCGCTAGCTCGCGACCCACCCACGGGTGAACCTGGTCAGGGTACTTTCTCTCAGGGGCAGACTCTGATCCGGGCGGGCTACCGGTGTCTCTGTTTGCTCCTTTCTTTCTTCCACTTCGGGAAAGGCTTCCTTACTGGGTGTGGAAATCTCTTATGCCTTTCCTCGCCTATTCTGTCAGCTCTAAAATTCTCTTTCGGTTGCCACCCTCACAGATGGATTAGGAAACTCTTTGCGGTGCACTCATTAGTGAAATGACCTCAATGACGCTGGAATCCAATATCTAATGGCCGATTTTTAGCGAGTCCACACGCCAGGGTGGTTGGGGTCCAGTGCAGCCCCGGCCAGGCCCAGGCCCCTTGGACTGGGCCACAGGAGGACACAGAGGAGGGTCCCGGCCCCCACGGTAGCGGTGCGGGCAGTTCTCCAAGGGCTTGGGTGTTTTCCAGAGGGAGGAGATGGAGGGGACTGATTTCTTCAGCGCCCCACAAACCACCCCACCCCACCCATGGGACACATCCCGAGAGAGAGAGACGCCCCATACACTGGCTCCCCTCCCCCGTGCGCTGTGCCCCAGCCCTGGCCCGGGGGAATAGGCGGCCGCCGGGCCACAGGGTGGGGGGCGCAGCTGAAAGGGGTTGTGGGGGAGGGCCGCCCCTGGCTGGGGTCAAAGGGCGAGCGCCCCGCCCCTCCCGCCCGTGCGCAGTCTGCGGCCCCGGCGCGCTGGGGGTGGGGGGCGGGGAGGTGAAGGAGGCCAGGCGAGGAGAGGAGGGGGGCTTGAAGGTCTCCACCTTGGCGGGTCCAGCCGTGGAGGCGCATCTTGTGTGAGTGTGAGTGAGTGAGTGAGTGTGAGTGTGAGTGTGTGTGTGTACAGAGACAGCCCCCAACCCCGGCCCGCCGCTCCCTGCCCGCCCCGCCTGTCACCCCCCGTCCCTCGGAGCCCGCGGGACCCGGCCGGCGAACTCAACAGGCCCGACCCGGCGCGGGGCCTGGGGCGGGAGGAGGCGGCGGGGAAGCGCAGAGAGGCTCGGCTTCTTGAGCGGGGCAGGGGCGCCCTCCGCCGTCCACGGCCACACCACCCCGAACGCGCCCGATCCCGTCTGGTCTCGGAAGCTAAGCAGGGTCGGGCCTGGTTAGAACTTGGATGGGAGACCGCCTGGGAATACCGGGTGCCGTAGGCTTCTTCTTTTTTTTTTTTGCCTCTGGTTCTGTCGCGTTTCTGGGAGTGCGGGGGCGGCCCGGGGTGGGGGTGACCCCCACCCTCAGCGCCCGCCGCGGTGCCTGGCGCCCCAGCCCGCGCCGTTGGGCCTCCTCTTGTCCCGAGCCGTGACACCGCCGCCACGCGGCAGCATGCGTGGCTTCTGGACAGTCAGGTCTCAGACCAAAGGTCTGCTCTGTGGGAGCCGACACGCTGGAGGAAACCTTGAGAGTCTGAGAGGGGAGGGAGTTCCAGAAGAAGGCCAGGATGTCATTTTGAGGGAGTATGTGACCAGAACTCCTCCCGTTGCTTTTGGGGTTCTATGGGCTACACGTAGGAATCTTTGGTGGTGGCACCTGATGTTCGGGGATCCGGAGTCACACCCAGACCTGCTCCACAGGCCTCCTTTTACTTTTCTCTTCGGATTCATTTTTTTTTTTTTTTTTTTGAGACAGAGTCTCGGTTTGTTGCCCAGGCTAGAGTGAGTGCCGTGGCGTCAGCCTAGCTCACAGCAACTTCAAACTCCTGGGCTCGAGTGATCCTTCTGCCTCAGCCTCCAGGGTAGCTGGGACTGCAGGCATGCGCCACCATGCCCCGCTAATTTTTTATATATATATCAGTTGGCCAATTAATTTCTTTCTATTTATAGTAGAGACGGGGTCTCGCTCTTGCTCAGGCTGGTTTTGAACTCCTGACCTTGAGCAATCCGCCCGCCTCGGCCTCCCAAGAGCTAGGATTACAGGCGTGAGCCACAGCGCCCGGCCGGATTCATTATTTTTAAAAAGTGTCTCTTATCTCTATTATTGCATTTTCTTTTCTCTCTCTTTTCAAGCAGATGATGGGAGTCCAAGTATTAAGGTGACATGTGTTGCCCGTGCCCCCCTCCCCCCCCGTGTTCTTATTCATTTACCTCTCATGTTGTTCCAGCATATTGTGGGGGCACCAATGTTAAGGTCGGGTGCGTTGCCCTCTCCCAGCCTCCCCCCTCGGGTCAGAGCTTCAAGTGCGCCCATCCCCCAGTCGGTGCGTACCCACCCCATTCCTAATGGATGTGTATGCCCATCCCCTCCCCCCACCCGCCCGACACCCACCCGAAGAAGGTGATTCCTCTGTGTCCACTTAGGTGTCCATCGGTTCGTACCCATTTGCTGGTGAGCGCGAGCACGTGGTGCTCGTGTGTCCATTCTTGGGATACTTGGCTTACTGGAACGGGTTCCAGCTCTGGCCAGGAGAACCACGAGAGGTGCCCCCTCACCGCTGCTCCTCATAGCCGAATAGCACTCCGTGGTGTCCACGCGCCACATTTTATTTACCCACTCGTGGGTCGATGGGCACTCGGGTGGCTTCCAGGTCTTTGCGATTGTGACTTGTGCCCTGACACTAACCCTAACCCTTACCCAGCCCGTCTCCTCCACGGCCCCTGCCTGACTGACTCCTTCCCGCCCGGCCTATCACCTGTCACCGTCCTCTGCCCCTGCCTGACACGCTCGTCCCCGCCCGGGCCGTCACCGTCCTCGGCCCCTGCCTGACGGGGCTCCTCCGTCGCCTGGGCCTTCCAAGGGCTTGGTGTGGACGCTGGTTCCAGGACGCCCTCCCAGGAACCCGGTAGCAGGGCGGCCGCAGCGTCTCGTGCAACCCAACCGTCCGCCGGCTGGCCGCCGTCGCTAAGTGGCCTGCGGGGGACGTGCTCCCGCTGTGCCGTGGGGGCCCAGCCTGGTGTCTTCTCTGAGGCCCCGCGGCTGCCGCTCCCCGCAAGGGGATAGCCGCGGAGGTGGGGACCGCCTCCTCATGGGGACGTACACCCAGCTCTCCACGTCGGATTCCGGGGCTCTCTGTCCTGCCAGAAGGCCCAGCTGGCCTGCGGGTCCTTAGAGTGGCAAAAACATCCGAAAACTGAGATTGAGGGTCCGGTGGGTGTCTGCACTTTTGTGCTGGGCACCCCAGGGAGGCCCGGGGGCTGGCTGGACAACGTGGTCTGCTGGGCTGGGGGGGGGGTTTGGAGGAGCAACTGATGCCCTTTGCACTTTGGGTAGCAAGTGTCTGAGGTGTCTCTGGGCCCTGTGCCATGTGGGGGCGGGGGCGGGGTGGGAGGAGGAGGAGGAGGAGGAGGAGGAGGAGGAGGAGGTGGGAAGGGCCGTGGCCTGCAGTGGTGTTCCCCGGGGTGGCACAGCATGTGGCTTCTTCCACAGGCTGCTTGGCCTGGGCTCCCTGCACCTGGGCCTTTGGAGGACTGGCCCTGTGCTTGCCAACACTTCCTGCAGGGACCCAGAGCTGGGAGGTTGCATCTCTCAGCCCTGGGTCGGGCAGAGCCCCAGCGGGCCATGCCCACAACCTCTCTCAGCAGGGGTCCCCCAGAAGGCTCCTTTGGGACCAGGATTCTCTTGCGGGTGACTCTTTAAGGTCTGGCCCCTGGATGGAGGGGCACCAGGAGTAGAGGAGCAGGAAGGGGAAGGGGGTGGCCATGCGAGGGGACACTTTCAGGCCAAGTCCCAGCTTCAGTCTGATCCTCCTGGGAACCCCGGGGTGGACATCACACCTCCTGGTTGCCCCGCTCTGAGACAAGGAGCCGGGCTTCGCATTCCCACAGCAGCCAGTCGTGGGCTGAGGACACCTGGGGCGTTGGGAACTCCCTGGCTTCTCCTTGGTTTAACATCTGGAGCTGCTTGTGAATTGTGCCGCCACACACACCCGAGTGCAGGTGTCTTCTGCACAGACTGCGGGCCTCGCTCTTCTGAGTGCCGCTAGCTCGCGACCCACCCACGGGTGAACCTGGTCAGGGTACTTTCTCTCAGGGGCAGACTCTGATCCGGGCGGGCTACCGGTGTCTCTGTTTGCTCCTTTCTTTCTTCCACTTCGGGAAAGGCTTCCTTACTGGGTGTGGAAATCTCCTATGCCTTTCCTCGCCTATTCTGTCAGCTCTAAAATTCTCTTTCGGTTGCCACCCTCACAGATGGATTAGGAAACTCTTTGCGGTGCACTCATTAGTGAAATGACCTCAATGACGCTGGAATCCAATATCTAATGGCCGATTTTTAGCGAGTCCACACGCCAGGGTGGTTGGGGTCCAGTGCAGCCCCGGCCAGGCCCAGGCCCCTTGGACTGGGCCACAGGAGGACACAGAGGAGGGTCCCGGCCCCCACGGTAGCGGTGCGGGCAGTTCTCCAAGGGCTTGGGTGTTTTCCAGAGGGAGGAGATGGAGGGGACTGATTTCTTCAGCGCCCCACAAACCACGCCACCCCACCCCACCCATGGGACACATCCCGAGAGAGAGAGACGCCCCATACACTGGCTCCCCTCCCCCGTGCGCTGTGCCCCAGCCCTGGCCCGGGGGAATAGGCGGCCGCCGGGCCACAGGGTGGGGGGCGCAGCTGAAAGGGGTTGTGGGGGAGGGCCGCCCCTGGCTGGGGTCAAAGGGCGAGCGCCCCGCCCCTCCCGCCCGTGCGCAGTCTGCGGCCCCGGCGCGCTGGGGGTGGGGGGCGGGGAGGTGAAGGAGGCCAGGCGAGGAGAGGAGGGGGGCTTGAAGGTCTCCACCTGGGCGGGTCCAGCCGTGGAGGCGCATCTTGTGTGAGTGTGAGTGAGTGAGTGAGTGTGAGTGTGAGTGTGTGTGTGTACAGAGACAGCCCCCAACCCCGGCCCGCCGCTCCCTGCCCGCCCCGCCTGTCACCCCCCGTCCCTCGGAGCCCGCGGGACCCGGCCGGCGAACTCAACAGGCCCGACCCGGCGCGGGGCCTGGGGCGGGAGGAGGCGGCGGGGAAGCGCAGAGAGGCTCGGCTTCTTGAGCGGGGCAGGGGCGCCCTCCGCCGTCCACGGCCACACCACCCCGAACGCGCCCGATCCCGTCTGGTCTCGGAAGCTAAGCAGGGTCGGGCCTGGTTAGAACTTGGATGGGAGACCGCCCGGGAATACCGGGTGCCGTAGGCTTCTTCTTTTTTTTTTTTGCCTCTGGTTCTGTCGCGTTTCTGGGAGTGCGGGGGCGGCCCGGGGTGGGGGTGACCCCCACCCTCAGCGCCCGCCGCGGTGCCTGGCGCCCCAGCCCGCGCCGTTGGGCCTCCTCTTGTCCCGAGCCGTGACACCGCCGCCACGCGGCAGCATGCGTGGCTTCTGGACAGTCAGGTCTCAGACCAAAGGTCTGCTCTGTGGGAGCCGACACGCTGGAGGAAACCTTGAGAGTCTGAGAGGGGAGGGAGTTCCAGAAGAAGGCCAGGATGTCATTTTGAGGGAGTATGTGACCAGAACTCCTCCCGTTGCTTTTGGGGTTCTATGGGCTACACGTAGGAATCTTTGGTGGTGGCACCTGATGTTCGGGGATCCGGAGTCACACCCAGACCTGCTCCACAGGCCTCCTTTTACTTTTCTCTTCGGATTCATTTTTTTTTTTTTTTTTTTTTGAGACAGAGTCTCGGTTTGTTGCCCAGGCTAGAGTGAGTGCCGTGGCGTTAGCCTAGCTCACAGCAACTTCAAACTCCTGGGCTCGAGTGATCCTTCTGCCTCAGCCTCCAGGGTAGCTGGGACTGCAGGCATGCGCCACCATGCCCCGCTAATTTTTTATATATATATCAGTTGGCCAATTAATTTCTTTCTATTTATAGTAGAGACGGGGTCTCGCTCTTGCTCAGGCTGGTTTTGAACTCCTGACCTTGAGCAATCCGCCCGCCTCGGCCTCCCAAGAGCTAGGATTACAGGCGTGAGCCACAGCGCCCGGCCGGATTCATTATTTTTAAAAAGTGTCTCTTATCTCTATTATTGCATTTTCTTTTCTCTCTCTTTTCAAGCAGATGATGGGAGTCCAAGTATTAAGGTGACATGTGTTGCCCGTGCCCCCCTCCCCCCCCCCGTGTTCTTATTCATTTACCTCTCATGTTGTTCCAGCATATTGTGGGGGCACCAATGTTAAGGTCGGGTGCGTTGCCCTCTCCCAGCCTCCCCCCTCGGGTCAGAGCTTCAAGTGCGCCCATCCCCCAGTCGGTGCGTACCCACCCCATTCCTAATGGATGTGTATGCCCATCCCCTCCCCCCACCCGCCCGACACCCACCCGAAGAAGGTGATTCCTCTGTGTCCACTTAGGTGTCCATCGGTTCGTACCCATTTGCTGGTGAGCGCGAGCACGTGGTGCTCGTGTGTCCATTCTTGGGATACTTGGCTTACTGGAACGGGTTCCAGCTCTGGCCAGGAGAACCACGAGAGGTGCCCCCTCACCGCTGCTCCTCATAGCCGAATAGCACTCCGTGGTGTCCACGCGCCACATTTTATTTACCCACTCGTGGGTCGATGGGCACTCGGGTGGCTTCCAGGTCTTTGCGATTGTGACTTGTGCCCTGACACTAACCCTAACCCTTACCCAGCCCGTCTCCTCCACGGCCCCTGCCTGACTGACTCCTTCCCGCCCGGCCTATCACCTGTCACCGTCCTCTGCCCCTGCCTGACACGCTCGTCCCCGCCCGGGCCGTCACCGTCCTCGGCCCCTGCCTGACGGGGCTCCTCCGTCGCCTGGGCCTTCCAAGGGCTTGGTGTGGACGCTGGTTCCAGGACGCCCTCCCAGGAACCCGGTAGCAGGGCGGCCGCAGCGTCTCGTGCAACCCAACCGTCCGCCGGCTGGCCGCCGTCGCTAAGTGGCCTGCGGGGGACGTGCTCCCGCTGTGCCGTGGGGGCCCAGCCTGGTGTCTTCTCTGAGGCCCCGCGGCTGCCGCTCCCCGCAAGGGGATAGCCGCGGAGGTGGGGACCGCCTCCTCATGGGGACGTATACCCAGCTCTCCACGTCGGATTCCGGGGCTCTCTGTCCTGCCAGAAGGCCCAGCTGGCCTGCGGGTCCTTAGAGTGGCAAAAACATCCGAAAACTGAGATTGAGGGTCCGGTGGGTGTCTGCACTTTTGTGCTGGGCACCCCAGGGAGGCCCGGGGGCTGGCTGGACAACGTGGTCTGCTGGGCTGGGGGGGGGGTTTGGAGGAGCAACTGATGCCCTTTGCACTTTGGGTAGCAAGTGTCTGAGGTGTCTCTGGGCCCTGTGCCATGTGGGGGCGGGGGCGGGGTGGGAGGAGGAGGAGGAGGAGGAGGAGGAGGAGGAGGAGGTGGGAAGGGCCGTGGCCTGCAGTGGTGTTCCCCGGGGTGGCACAGCATGTGGCTTCTTCCACGGGATGCTTGGCCTGGGCTCCCTGCACCTGGGCCTTTGGAGGACTGGCCCTGTGCTTGCCAACACTTCCTGCAGGGACCCAGAGCTGGGAGGTTGCATCTCTCAGCCCTGGGTCGGGCAGAGCCCCAGCGGGCCATGCCCACAACCTCTCTCAGCAGGGGTCCCCCAGAAGGCTCCTTTGGGACCAGGATTCTCTTGCGGGTGACTCTTTAAGGTCTGGCCCCTGGATGGAGGGGCACCAGGAGTAGAGGAGCAGGAAGGGGAAGGGGGTGGCCATGCGAGGGGACACTTTCAGGCCAAGTCCCAGCTTCAGTCTGATCCTCCTGGGAACCCCGGGGTGGACATCACACCTCCTGGTTGCCCCGCTCTGAGACAAGGAGCCGGGCTTCGCATTCCCACAGCAGCCAGTCGTGGGCTGAGGACACCTGGGGCGTTGGGAACTCCCTGGCTTCTCCTTGGTTTAACATCTGGAGCTGCTTGTGAATTGTGCCGCCACACACACCCGAGTGCAGGTGTCTTCTGCACAGACTGCGGGCCTCGCTCTTCTGAGTGCCGCTAGCTCGCGACCCACCCACTGGTGAACCTGGTCAGGGTACTTTCTCTCAGGGGCAGACTCTGATCCGGGCGGGCTACCGGTGTCTCTGTTTGCTCCTTTCTTTCTTCCACTTCGGGAAAGGCTTCCTTACTGGGTGTGGAAATCTCCTATGCCTTTCCTCGCCTATTCTGTCAGCTCTAAAATTCTCTTTCGGTTGCCACCCTCACAGATGGATTAGGAAACTCTTTGCGGTGCACTCATTAGTGAAATGACCTCAATGACGCTGGAATCCAATATCTAATGGCCGATTTTTAGCGAGTCCACACGCCAGGGTGGTTGGGGTCCAGTGCAGCCCCGGCCAGGCCCAGGCCCCTTGGACTGGGCCACAGGAGGACACAGAGGAGGGTCCCGGCCCCCACGGTAGCGGTGCGGGCAGTTCTCCAAGGGCTTGGGTGTTTTCCAGAGGGAGGAGATGGAGGGGACTGATTTCTTCAGCGCCCCACAAACCACGCCACCCCACCCCACCCATGGGACACATCCCGAGAGAGAGAGACGCCCCATACACTGGCTCCCCTCCCCCGTGCGCTGTGCCCCAGCCCTGGCCCGGGGGAATAGGCGGCCGCCGGGCCACAGGGTGGGGGGCGCAGCTGAAAGGGGTTGTGGGGGAGGGCCGCCCCTGGCTGGGGTCAAAGGGCGAGCGCCCCGCCCCTCCCGCCCGTGCGCAGTCTGCGGCCCCGGCGCGCTGGGGGTGGGGGGCGGGGAGGTGAAGGAGGCCAGGCGAGGAGAGGAGGGGGGCTTGAAGGTCTCCACCTGGGCGGGTCCAGCCGTGGAGGCGCATCTTGTGTGAGTGTGAGTGAGTGAGTGAGTGTGAGTGTGAGTGTGTGTGTGTACAGAGACAGCCCCCAACCCCGGCCCGCCGCTCCCTGCCCGCCCCGCCTGTCACCCCCCGTCCCTCGGAGCCCGCGGGACCCGGCCGGCGAACTCAACAGGCCCGACCCGGCGCGGGGCCTGGGGCGGGAGGAGGCGGCGGGGAAGCGCAGAGAGGCTCGGCTTCTTGAGCGGGGCAGGGGCGCCCTCCGCCGTCCACGGCCACACCACCCCGAACGCGCCCGATCCCGTCTGGTCTCGGAAGCTAAGCAGGGTCGGGCCTGGTTAGAACTTGGATGGGAGACCGCCCGGGAATACCGGGTGCCGTAGGCTTCTTCTTTTTTTTTTTTGCCTCTGGTTCTGTCGCGTTTCTGGGAGTGCGGGGGCGGCCCGGGGTGGGGGTGACCCCCACCCTCAGCGCCCGCCGCGGTGCCTGGCGCCCCAGCCCGCGCCGTTGGGCCTCCTCTTGTCCCGAGCCGTGACACCGCCGCCACGCGGCAGCATGCGTGGCTTCTGGACAGTCAGGTCTCAGACCAAAGGTCTGCTCTGTGGGAGCCGACACGCTGGAGGAAACCTTGAGAGTCTGAGAGGGGAGGGAGTTCCAGAAGAAGGCCAGGATGTCATTTTGAGGGAGTATGTGACCAGAACTCCTCCCGTTGCTTTTGGGGTTCTATGGGCTACACGTAGGAATCTTTGGTGGTGGCACCTGATGTTCGGGGATCCGGAGTCACACCCAGACCTGCTCCACAGGCCTCCTTTTACTTTTCTCTTCGGATTCATTTTTTTTTTTTTTTTTTTTTGAGACAGAGTCTCGGTTTGTTGCCCAGGCTAGAGTGAGTGCCGTGGCGTTAGCCTAGCTCACAGCAACTTCAAACTCCTGGGCTCGAGTGATCCTTCTGCCTCAGCCTCCAGGGTAGCTGGGACTGCAGGCATGCGCCACCATGCCCCGCTAATTTTTTATATATATATCAGTTGGCCAATTAATTTCTTTCTATTTATAGTAGAGACGGGGTCTCGCTCTTGCTCAGGCTGGTTTTGAACTCCTGACCTTGAGCAATCCGCCCGCCTCGGCCTCCCAAGAGCTAGGATTACAGGCGTGAGCCACAGCGCCCGGCCGGATTCATTATTTTTAAAAAGTGTCTCTTATCTCTATTATTGCATTTTCTTTTCTCTCTCTTTTCAAGCAGATGATGGGAGTCCAAGTATTAAGGTGACATGTGTTGCCCGTGCCCCCCTCCCCCCCCGTGTTCTTATTCATTTACCTCTCATGTTGTTCCAGCATATTGTGGGGGCACCAATGTTAAGGTCGGGTGCGTTGCCCTCTCCCAGCCTCCCCCCTCGGGTCAGAGCTTCAAGTGCGCCCATCCCCCAGTCGGTGCGTACCCACCCCATTCCTAATGGATGTGTATGCCCATCCCCTCCCCCCACCCGCCCGACACCCACCCGAAGAAGGTGATTCCTCTGTGTCCACTTAGGTGTCCATCGGTTCGTACCCATTTGCTGGTGAGCGCGAGCACGTGGTGCTCGTGTGTCCATTCTTGGGATACTTGGCTTACTGGAACGGGTTCCAGCTCTGGCCAGGAGAACCACGAGAGGTGCCCCCTCACCGCTGCTCCTCATAGCCGAATAGCACTCCGTGGTGTCCACGCGCCACATTTTATTTACCCACTCGTGGGTCGATGGGCACTCGGGTGGCTTCCAGGTCTTTGCGATTGTGACTTGTGCCCTGACACTAACCCTAACCCTTACCCAGCCCGTCTCCTCCACGGCCCCTGCCTGACTGACTCCTTCCCGCCCGGCCTATCACCTGTCACCGTCCTCTGCCCCTGCCTGACACGCTCGTCCCCGCCCGGGCCGTCACCGTCCTCGGCCCCTGCCTGACGGGGCTCCTCCGTCGCCTGGGCCTTCCAAGGGCTTGGTGTGGACGCTGGTTCCAGGACGCCCTCCCAGGAACCCGGTAGCAGGGCGGCCGCAGCGTCTCGTGCAACCCAACCGTCCGCCGGCTGGCCGCCGTCGCTAAGTGGCCTGCGGGGGACGTGCTCCCGCTGTGCCGTGGGGGCCCAGCCTGGTGTCTTCTCTGAGGCCCCGCGGCTGCCGCTCCCCGCAAGGGGATAGCCGCGGAGGTGGGGACCGCCTCCTCATGGGGACGTATACCCAGCTCTCCACGTCGGATTCCGGGGCTCTCTGTCCTGCCAGAAGGCCCAGCTGGCCTGCGGGTCCTTAGAGTGGCAAAAACATCCGAAAACTGAGATTGAGGGTCCGGTGGGTGTCTGCACTTTTGTGCTGGGCACCCCAGGGAGGCCCGGGGGCTGGCTGGACAACGTGGTCTGCTGGGCTGGGGGGGGGGGTTTGGAGGAGCAACTGATGCCCTTTGCACTTTGGGTAGCAAGTGTCTGAGGTGTCTCTGGGCCCTGTGCCATGTGGGGGCGGGGGCGGGGTGGGAGGAGGAGGAGGAGGAGGAGGAGGAGGAGGTGGGAAGGGCCGTGGCCTGCAGTGGTGTTCCCCGGGGTGGCACAGCATGTGGCTTCTTCCACGGGATGCTTGGCCTGGGCTCCCTGCACCTGGGCCTTTGGAGGACTGGCCCTGTGCTTGCCAACACTTCCTGCAGGGACCCAGAGCTGGGAGGTTGCATCTCTCAGCCCTGGGTCGGGCAGAGCCCCAGCGGGCCATGCCCACAACCTCTCTCAGCAGGGGTCCCCCAGAAGGCTCCTTTGGGACCAGGATTCTCTTGCGGGTGACTCTTTAAGGTCTGGCCCCTGGATGGAGGGGCACCAGGAGTAGAGGAGCAGGAAGGGGAAGGGGGTGGCCATGCGAGGGGACACTTTCAGGCCAAGTCCCAGCTTCAGTCTGATCCTCCTGGGAACCCCGGGGTGGACATCACACCTCCTGGTTGCCCCGCTCTGAGACAAGGAGCCGGGCTTCGCATTCCCACAGCAGCCAGTCGTGGGCTGAGGACACCTGGGGCGTTGGGAACTCCCTGGCTTCTCCTTGGTTTAACATCTGGAGCTGCTTGTGAATTGTGCCGCCACACACACCCGAGTGCAGGTGTCTTCTGCACAGACTGCGGGCCTCGCTCTTCTGAGTGCCGCTAGCTCGCGACCCACCCACTGGTGAACCTGGTCAGGGTACTTTCTCTCAGGGGCAGACTCTGATCCGGGCGGGCTACCGGTGTCTCTGTTTGCTCCTTTCTTTCTTCCACTTCGGGAAAGGCTTCCTTACTGGGTGTGGAAATCTCCTATGCCTTTCCTCGCCTATTCTGTCAGCTCTAAAATTCTCTTTCGGTTGCCACCCTCACAGATGGATTAGGAAACTCTTTGCGGTGCACTCATTAGTGAAATGACCTCAATGACGCTGGAATCCAATATCTAATGGCCGATTTTTAGCGAGTCCACACGCCAGGGTGGTTGGGGTCCAGTGCAGCCCCGGCCAGGCCCAGGCCCCTTGGACTGGGCCACAGGAGGACACAGAGGAGGGTCCCGGCCCCCACGGTAGCGGTGCGGGCAGTTCTCCAAGGGCTTGGGTGTTTTCCAGAGGGAGGAGATGGAGGGGACTGATTTCTTCAGCGCCCCACAAACCACGCCACCCCACCCCACCCATGGGACACATCCCGAGAGAGAGAGACGCCCCATACACTGGCTCCCCTCCCCCGTGCGCTGTGCCCCAGCCCTGGCCCGGGGGAATAGGCGGCCGCCGGGCCACAGGGTGGGGGGCGCAGCTGAAAGGGGTTGTGGGGGAGGGCCGCCCCTGGCTGGGGTCAAAGGGCGAGCGCCCCGCCCCTCCCGCCCGTGCGCAGTCTGCGGCCCCGGCGCGCTGGGGGTGGGGGGCGGGGAGGTGAAGGAGGCCAGGCGAGGAGAGGAGGGGGGCTTGAAGGTCTCCACCTGGGCGGGTCCAGCCGTGGAGGCGCATCTTGTGTGAGTGTGAGTGAGTGAGTGAGTGTGAGTGTGAGTGTGTGTGTGTACAGAGACAGCCCCCAACCCCGGCCCGCCGCTCCCTGCCCGCCCCGCCTGTCACCCCCCGTCCCTCGGAGCCCGCGGGACCCGGCCGGCGAACTCAACAGGCCCGACCCGGCGCGGGGCCTGGGGCGGGAGGAGGCGGCGGGGAAGCGCAGAGAGGCTCGGCTTCTTGAGCGGGGCAGGGGCGCCCTCCGCCGTCCACGGCCACACCACCCCGAACGCGCCCGATCCCGTCTGGTCTCGGAAGCTAAGCAGGGTCGGGCCTGGTTAGAACTTGGATGGGAGACCGCCCGGGAATACCGGGTGCCGTAGGCTTCTTCTTTTTTTTTTTTGCCTCTGGTTCTGTCGCGTTTCTGGGAGTGCGGGGGCGGCCCGGGGTGGGGGTGACCCCCACCCTCAGCGCCCGCCGCGGTGCCTGGCGCCCCAGCCCGCGCCGTTGGGCCTCCTCTTGTCCCGAGCCGTGACACCGCCGCCACGCGGCAGCATGCGTGGCTTCTGGACAGTCAGGTCTCAGACCAAAGGTCTGCTCTGTGGGAGCCGACACGCTGGAGGAAACCTTGAGAGTCTGAGAGGGGAGGGAGTTCCAGAAGAAGGCCAGGATGTCATTTTGAGGGAGTATGTGACCAGAACTCCTCCCGTTGCTTTTGGGGTTCTATGGGCTACACGTAGGAATCTTTGGTGGTGGCACCTGATGTTCGGGGATCCGGAGTCACACCCAGACCTGCTCCACAGGCCTCCTTTTACTTTTCTCTTCGGATTCATTTTTTTTTTTTTTTTTTTTTGAGACAGAGTCTCGGTTTGTTGCCCAGGCTAGAGTGAGTGCCGTGGCGTTAGCCTAGCTCACAGCAACTTCAAACTCCTGGGCTCGAGTGATCCTTCTGCCTCAGCCTCCAGGGTAGCTGGGACTGCAGGCATGCGCCACCATGCCCCGCTAATTTTTTATATATATATCAGTTGGCCAATTAATTTCTTTCTATTTATAGTAGAGACGGGGTCTCGCTCTTGCTCAGGCTGGTTTTGAACTCCTGACCTTGAGCAATCCGCCCGCCTCGGCCTCCCAAGAGCTAGGATTACAGGCGTGAGCCACAGCGCCCGGCCGGATTCATTATTTTTAAAAAGTGTCTCTTATCTCTATTATTGCATTTTCTTTTCTCTCTCTTTTCAAGCAGATGATGGGAGTCCAAGTATTAAGGTGACATGTGTTGCCCGTGCCCCCCTCCCCCCCCCCGTGTTCTTATTCATTTACCTCTCATGTTGTTCCAGCATATTGTGGGGGCACCAATGTTAAGGTCGGGTGCGTTGCCCTCTCCCAGCCTCCCCCCTCGGGTCAGAGCTTCAAGTGCGCCCATCCCCCAGTCGGTGCGTACCCACCCCATTCCTAATGGATGTGTATGCCCATCCCCTCCCCCCACCCGCCCGACACCCACCCGAAGAAGGTGATTCCTCTGTGTCCACTTAGGTGTCCATCGGTTCGTACCCATTTGCTGGTGAGCGCGAGCACGTGGTGCTCGTGTGTCCATTCTTGGGATACTTGGCTTACTGGAACGGGTTCCAGCTCTGGCCAGGAGAACCACGAGAGGTGCCCCCTCACCGCTGCTCCTCATAGCCGAATAGCACTCCGTGGTGTCCACGCGCCACATTTTATTTACCCACTCGTGGGTCGATGGGCACTCGGGTGGCTTCCAGGTCTTTGCGATTGTGACTTGTGCCCTGACACTAACCCTAACCCTTACCCAGCCCGTCTCCTCCACGGCCCCTGCCTGACTGACTCCTTCCCGCCCGGCCTATCACCTGTCACCGTCCTCTGCCCCTGCCTGACACGCTCGTCCCCGCCCGGGCCGTCACCGTCCTCGGCCCCTGCCTGACGGGGCTCCTCCGTCGCCTGGGCCTTCCAAGGGCTTGGTGTGGACGCTGGTTCCAGGACGCCCTCCCAGGAACCCGGTAGCAGGGCGGCCGCAGCGTCTCGTGCAACCCAACCGTCCGCCGGCTGGCCGCCGTCGCTAAGTGGCCTGCGGGGGACGTGCTCCCGCTGTGCCGTGGGGGCCCAGCCTGGTGTCTTCTCTGAGGCCCCGCGGCTGCCGCTCCCCGCAAGGGGAGAGCCGCGGAGGTGGGGACCGCCTCCTCATGGGGACGTATACCCAGCTCTCCACGTCGGATTCCGGGGCTCTCTGTCCTGCCAGAAGGCCCAGCTGGCCTGCGGGTCCTTAGAGTGGCAAAAACATCCGAAAACTGAGATTGAGGGTCCGGTGGGTGTCTGCACTTTTGTGCTGGGCACCCCAGGGAGGCCCGGGGGCTGGCTGGACAACGTGGTCTGCTGGGCTGGGGGGGGGGTTTGGAGGAGCAACTGATGCCCTTTGCACTTTGGGTAGCAAGTGTCTGAGGTGTCTCTGGGCCCTGTGCCATGTGGGGGCGGGGGCGGGGTGGGAGGAGGAGGAGGAGGAGGAGGAGGAGGAGGAGGAGGTGGGAAGGGCCGTGGCCTGCAGTGGTGTTCCCCGGGGTGGCACAGCATGTGGCTTCTTCCACGGGATGCTTGGCCTGGGCTCCCTGCACCTGGGCCTTTGGAGGACTGGCCCTGTGCTTGCCAACACTTCCTGCAGGGACCCAGAGCTGGGAGGTTGCATCTCTCAGCCCTGGGTCGGGCAGAGCCCCAGCGGGCCATGCCCACAACCTCTCTCAGCAGGGGTCCCCCAGAAGGCTCCTTTGGGACCAGGATTCTCTTGCGGGTGACTCTTTAAGGTCTGGCCCCTGGATGGAGGGGCACCAGGAGTAGAGGAGCAGGAAGGGGAAGGGGGTGGCCATGCGAGGGGACACTTTCAGGCCAAGTCCCAGCTTCAGTCTGATCCTCCTGGGAACCCCGGGGTGGACATCACACCTCCTGGTTGCCCCGCTCTGAGACAAGGAGCCGGGCTTCGCATTCCCACAGCAGCCAGTCGTGGGCTGAGGACACCTGGGGCGTTGGGAACTCCCTGGCTTCTCCTTGGTTTAACATCTGGAGCTGCTTGTGAATTGTGCCGCCACACACACCCGAGTGCAGGTGTCTTCTGCACAGACTGCGGGCCTCGCTCTTCTGAGTGCCGCTAGCTCGCGACCCACCCACTGGTGAACCTGGTCAGGGTACTTTCTCTCAGGGGCAGACTCTGATCCGGGCGGGCTACCGGTGTCTCTGTTTGCTCCTTTCTTTCTTCCACTTCGGGAAAGGCTTCCTTACTGGGTGTGGAAATCTCCTATGCCTTTCCTCGCCTATTCTGTCAGCTCTAAAATTCTCTTTCGGTTGCCACCCTCACAGATGGATTAGGAAACTCTTTGCGGTGCACTCATTAGTGAAATGACCTCAATGACGCTGGAATCCAATATCTAATGGCCGATTTTTAGCGAGTCCACACGCCAGGGTGGTTGGGGTCCAGTGCAGCCCCGGCCAGGCCCAGGCCCCTTGGACTGGGCCACAGGAGGACACAGAGGAGGGTCCCGGCCCCCACGGTAGCGGTGCGGGCAGTTCTCCAAGGGCTTGGGTGTTTTCCAGAGGGAGGAGATGGAGGGGACTGATTTCTTCAGCGCCCCACAAACCACGCCACCCCACCCCACCCATGGGACACATCCCGAGAGAGAGAGACGCCCCATACACTGGCTCCCCTCCCCCGTGCGCTGTGCCCCAGCCCTGGCCCGGGGGAATAGGCGGCCGCCGGGCCACAGGGTGGGGGGCGCAGCTGAAAGGGGTTGTGGGGGAGGGCCGCCCCTGGCTGGGGTCAAAGGGCGAGCGCCCCGCCCCTCCCGCCCGTGCGCAGTCTGCGGCCCCGGCGCGCTGGGGGTGGGGGGCGGGGAGGTGAAGGAGGCCAGGCGAGGAGAGGAGGGGGGCTTGAAGGTCTCCACCTGGGCGGGTCCAGCCGTGGAGGCGCATCTTGTGTGAGTGTGAGTGAGTGAGTGAGTGTGAGTGTGAGTGTGTGTGTGTACAGAGACAGCCCCCAACCCCGGCCCGCCGCTCCCTGCCCGCCCCGCCTGTCACCCCCCGTCCCTCGGAGCCCGCGGGACCCGGCCGGCGAACTCAACAGGCCCGACCCGGCGCGGGGCCTGGGGCGGGAGGAGGCGGCGGGGAAGCGCAGAGAGGCTCGGCTTCTTGAGCGGGGCAGGGGCGCCCTCCGCCGTCCACGGCCACACCACCCCGAACGCGCCCGATCCCGTCTGGTCTCGGAAGCTAAGCAGGGTCGGGCCTGGTTAGAACTTGGATGGGAGACCGCCCGGGAATACCGGGTGCCGTAGGCTTCTTCTTTTTTTTTTTTGCCTCTGGTTCTGTCGCCTTTCTGGGAGTGCGGGGGCGGCCCGGGGTGGGGGTGACCCCCACCCTCAGCGCCCGCCGCGGTGCCTGGCGCCCCAGCCCGCGCCGTTGGGCCTCCTCTTGTCCCGAGCCGTGACACCGCCGCCACGCGGCAGCATGCGTGGCTTCTGGACAGTCAGGTCTCAGACCAAAGGTCTGCTCTGTGGGAGCCGACACGCTGGAGGAAACCTTGAGAGTCTGAGAGGGGAGGGAGTTCCAGAAGAAGGCCAGGATGTCATTTTGAGGGAGTATGTGACCAGAACTCCTCCCGTTGCTTTTGGGGTTCTATGGGCTACACGTAGGAATCTTTGGTGGTGGCACCTGATGTTCGGGGATCCGGAGTCACACCCAGACCTGCTCCACAGGCCTCCTTTTACTTTTCTCTTCGGATTCATTTTTTTTTTTTTTTTTTTTTGAGACAGAGTCTCGGTTTGTTGCCCAGGCTAGAGTGAGTGCCGTGGCGTTAGCCTAGCTCACAGCAACTTCAAACTCCTGGGCTCGAGTGATCCTTCTGCCTCAGCCTCCAGGGTAGCTGGGACTGCAGGCATGCGCCACCATGCCCCGCTAATTTTTTATATATATATCAGTTGGCCAATTAATTTCTTTCTATTTATAGTAGAGACGGGGTCTCGCTCTTGCTCAGGCTGGTTTTGAACTCCTGACCTTGAGCAATCCGCCCGCCTCGGCCTCCCAAGAGCTAGGATTACAGGCGTGAGCCACAGCGCCCGGCCGGATTCATTATTTTTAAAAAGTGTCTCTTATCTCTATTATTGCATTTTCTTTTCTCTCTCTTTTCAAGCAGATGATGGGAGTCCAAGTATTAAGGTGACATGTGTTGCCCGTGCCCCCCTCCCCCCCCCCGTGTTCTTATTCATTTACCTCTCATGTTGTTCCAGCATATTGTGGGGGCACCAATGTTAAGGTCGGGTGCGTTGCCCTCTCCCAGCCTCCCCCCTCGGGTCAGAGCTTCAAGTGCGCCCATCCCCCAGTCGGTGCGTACCCACCCCATTCCTAATGGATGTGTATGCCCATCCCCTCCCCCCACCCGCCCGACACCCACCCGAAGAAGGTGATTCCTCTGTGTCCACTTAGGTGTCCATCGGTTCGTACCCATTTGCTGGTGAGCGCGAGCACGTGGTGCTCGTGTGTCCATTCTTGGGATACTTGGCTTACTGGAACGGGTTCCAGCTCTGGCCAGGAGAACCACGAGAGGTGCCCCCTCACCGCTGCTCCTCATAGCCGAATAGCACTCCGTGGTGTCCACGCGCCACATTTTATTTACCCACTCGTGGGTCGATGGGCACTCGGGTGGCTTCCAGGTCTTTGCGATTGTGACTTGTGCCCTGACACTAACCCTAACCCTTACCCAGCCCGTCTCCTCCACGGCCCCTGCCTGACTGACTCCTTCCCGCCCGGCCTATCACCTGTCACCGTCCTCTGCCCCTGCCTGACACGCTCGTCCCCGCCCGGGCCGTCACCGTCCTCGGCCCCTGCCTGACGGGGCTCCTCCGTCGCCTGGGCCTTCCAAGGGCTTGGTGTGGACGCTGGTTCCAGGACGCCCTCCCAGGAACCCGGTAGCAGGGCGGCCGCAGCGTCTCGTGCAACCCAACCGTCCGCCGGCTGGCCGCCGTCGCTAAGTGGCCTGCGGGGGACGTGCTCCCGCTGTGCCGTGGGGGCCCAGCCTGGTGTCTTCTCTGAGGCCCCGCGGCTGCCGCTCCCCGCAAGGGGATAGCCGCGGAGGTGGGGACCGCCTCCTCATGGGGACGTATACCCAGCTCTCCACGTCGGATTCCGGGGCTCTCTGTCCTGCCAGAAGGCCCAGCTGGCCTGCGGGTCCTTAGAGTGGCAAAAACATCCGAAAACTGAGATTGAGGGTCCGGTGGGTGTCTGCACTTTTGTGCTGGGCACCCCAGGGAGGCCCGGGGGCTGGCTGGACAACGTGGTCTGCTGGGCTGGGGGGGGGGTTTGGAGGAGCAACTGATGCCCTTTGCACTTTGGGTAGCAAGTGTCTGAGGTGTCTCTGGGCCCTGTGCCATGTGGGGGCGGGGGCGGGGTGGGAGGAGGAGGAGGAGGAGGAGGAGGAGGAGGAGGAGGTGGGAAGGGCCGTGGCCTGCAGTGGTGTTCCCCGGGGTGGCACAGCATGTGGCTTCTTCCACGGGATGCTTGGCCTGGGCTCCCTGCACCTGGGCCTTTGGAGGACTGGCCCTGTGCTTGCCAACACTTCCTGCAGGGACCCAGAGCTGGGAGGTTGCATCTCTCAGCCCTGGGTCGGGCAGAGCCCCAGCGGGCCATGCCCACAACCTCTCTCAGCAGGGGTCCCCCAGAAGGCTCCTTTGGGACCAGGATTCTCTTGCGGGTGACTCTTTAAGGTCTGGCCCCTGGATGGAGGGGCACCAGGAGTAGAGGAGCAGGAAGGGGAAGGGGGTGGCCATGCGAGGGGACACTTTCAGGCCAAGTCCCAGCTTCAGTCTGATCCTCCTGGGAACCCCGGGGTGGACATCACACCTCCTGGTTGCCCCGCTCTGAGACAAGGAGCCGGGCTTCGCATTCCCACAGCAGCCAGTCGTGGGCTGAGGACACCTGGGGCGTTGGGAACTCCCTGGCTTCTCCTTGGTTTAACATCTGGAGCTGCTTGTGAATTGTGCCGCCACACACACCCGAGTGCAGGTGTCTTCTGCACAGACTGCGGGCCTCGCTCTTCTGAGTGCCGCTAGCTCGCGACCCACCCACTGGTGAACCTGGTCAGGGTACTTTCTCTCAGGGGCAGACTCTGATCCGGGCGGGCTACCGGTGTCTCTGTTTGCTCCTTTCTTTCTTCCACTTCGGGAAAGGCTTCCTTACTGGGTGTGGAAATCTCCTATGCCTTTCCTCGCCTATTCTGTCAGCTCTAAAATTCTCTTTCGGTTGCCACCCTCACAGATGGATTAGGAAACTCTTTGCGGTGCACTCATTAGTGAAATGACCTCAATGACGCTGGAATCCAATATCTAATGGCCGATTTTTAGCGAGTCCACACGCCAGGGTGGTTGGGGTCCAGTGCAGCCCCGGCCAGGCCCAGGCCCCTTGGACTGGGCCACAGGAGGACACAGAGGAGGGTCCCGGCCCCCACGGTAGCGGTGCGGGCAGTTCTCCAAGGGCTTGGGTGTTTTCCAGAGGGAGGAGATGGAGGGGACTGATTTCTTCAGCGCCCCACAAACCACGCCACCCCACCCCACCCCACCCATGGGACACATCCCGAGAGAGAGAGACGCCCCATACACTGGCTCCCCTCCCCCGTGCGCTGTGCCCCAGCCCTGGCCCGGGGGAATAGGCGGCCGCCGGGCCACAGGGTGGGGGGCGCAGCTGAAAGGGGTTGTGGGGGAGGGCCGCCCCTGGCTGGGGTCAAAGGGCGAGCGCCCCGCCCCTCCCGCCCGTGCGCAGTCTGCGGCCCCGGCGCGCTGGGGGTGGGGGGCGGGGAGGTGAAGGAGGCCAGGCGAGGAGAGGAGGGGGGCTTGAAGGTCTCCACCTGGGCGGGTCCAGCCGTGGAGGCGCATCTTGTGTGAGTGTGAGTGAGTGAGTGAGTGTGAGTGTGAGTGTGTGTGTGTACAGAGACAGCCCCCAACCCCGGCCCGCCGCTCCCTGCCCGCCCCGCCTGTCACCCCCCGTCCCTCGGAGCCCGCGGGACCCGGCCGGCGAACTCAACAGGCCCGACCCGGCGCGGGGCCTGGGGCGGGAGGAGGCGGCGGGGAAGCGCAGAGAGGCTCGGCTTCTTGAGCGGGGCAGGGGCGCCCTCCGCCGTCCACGGCCACACCACCCCGAACGCGCCCGATCCCGTCTAGTCTCGGAAGCTAAGCAGGGTCGGGCCTGGTTAGAACTTGGATGGGAGACCGCCCGGGAATACCGGGTGCCGTAGGCTTCTTCTTTTTTTTTTTTGCCTCTGGTTCTGTCGCGTTTCTGGGAGTGCGGGGGCGGCCCGGGGTGGGGGTGACCCCCACCCTCAGCGCCCGCCGCGGTGCCTGGCGCCCCAGCCCGCGCCGTTGGGCCTCCTCTTGTCCCGAGCCGTGACACCGCCGCCACGCGGCAGCATGCGTGGCTTCTGGACAGTCAGGTCTCAGACCAAAGGTCTGCTCTGTGGGAGCCGACACGCTGGAGGAAACCTTGAGAGTCTGAGAGGGGAGGGAGTTCCAGAAGAAGGCCAGGATGTCATTTTGAGGGAGTATGTGACCAGAACTCCTCCCGTTGCTTTTGGGGTTCTATGGGCTACACGTAGGAATCTTTGGTGGTGGCACCTGATGTTCGGGGATCCGGAGTCACACCCAGACCTGCTCCACAGGCCTCCTTTTACTTTTCTCTTCGGATTCATTTTTTTTTTTTTTTTTTTTGAGACAGAGTCTCGGTTTGTTGCCCAGGCTAGAGTGAGTGCCGTGGCGTTAGCCTAGCTCACAGCAACTTCAAACTCCTGGGCTCGAGTGATCCTTCTGCCTCAGCCTCCAGGGTAGCTGGGACTGCAGGCATGCGCCACCATGCCCCGCTAATTTTTTATATATATATCAGTTGGCCAATTAATTTCTTTCTATTTATAGTAGAGACGGGGTCTCGCTCTTGCTCAGGCTGGTTTTGAACTCCTGACCTTGAGCAATCCGCCCGCCTCGGCCTCCCAAGAGCTAGGATTACAGGCGTGAGCCACAGCGCCCGGCCGGATTCATTATTTTTAAAAAGTGTCTCTTATCTCTATTATTGCATTTTCTTTTCTCTCTCTTTTCAAGCAGATGATGGGAGTCCAAGTATTAAGGTGACATGTGTTGCCCGTGCCCCCCTCCCCCCCCCCGTGTTCTTATTCATTTACCTCTCATGTTGTTCCAGCATATTGTGGGGGCACCAATGTTAAGGTCGGGTGCGTTGCCCTCTCCCAGCCTCCCCCCTCGGGTCAGAGCTTCAAGTGCGCCCATCCCCCAGTCGGTGCGTACCCACCCCATTCCTAATGGATGTGTATGCCCATCCCCTCCCCCCACCCGCCCGACACCCACCCGAAGAAGGTGATTCCTCTGTGTCCACTTAGGTGTCCATCGGTTCGTACCCATTTGCTGGTGAGCGCGAGCACGTGGTGCTCGTGTGTCCATTCTTGGGATACTTGGCTTACTGGAACGGGTTCCAGCTCTGGCCAGGAGAACCACGAGAGGTGCCCCCTCACCGCTGCTCCTCATAGCCGAATAGCACTCCGTGGTGTCCACGCGCCACATTTTATTTACCCACTCGTGGGTCGATGGGCACTCGGGTGGCTTCCAGGTCTTTGCGATTGTGACTTGTGCCCTGACACTAACCCTAACCCTTACCCAGCCCGTCTCCTCCACGGCCCCTGCCTGACTGACTCCTTCCCGCCCGGCCTATCACCTGTCACCGTCCTCTGCCCCTGCCTGACACGCTCGTCCCCGCCCGGGCCGTCACCGTCCTCGGCCCCTGCCTGACGGGGCTCCTCCGTCGCCTGGGCCTTCCAAGGGCTTGGTGTGGACGCTGGTTCCAGGACGCCCTCCCAGGAACCCGGTAGCAGGGCGGCCGCAGCGTCTCGTGCAACCCAACCGTCCGCCGGCTGGCCGCCGTCGCTAAGTGGCCTGCGGGGGACGTGCTCCCGCTGTGCCGTGGGGGCCCAGCCTGGTGTCTTCTCTGAGGCCCCGCGGCTGCCGCTCCCCGCAAGGGGAGAGCCGCGGAGGTGGGGACCGCCTCCTCATGGGGACGTATACCCAGCTCTCCACGTCGGATTCCGGGGCTCTCTGTCCTGCCAGAAGGCCCAGCTGGCCTGCGGGTCCTTAGAGTGGCAAAAACATCCGAAAACTGAGATTGAGGGTCCGGTGGGTGTCTGCACTTTTGTGCTGGGCACCCCAGGGAGGCCCGGGGGCTGGCTGGACAACGTGGTCTGCTGGGCTGGGGGGGGGGTTTGGAGGAGCAACTGATGCCCTTTGCACTTTGGGTAGCAAGTGTCTGAGGTGTCTCTGGGCCCTGTGCCATGTGGGGGCGGGGGCGGGGTGGGAGGAGGAGGAGGAGGAGGAGGAGGAGGAGGAGGAGGTGGGAAGGGCCGTGGCCTGCAGTGGTGTTCCCCGGGGTGGCACAGCATGTGGCTTCTTCCACGGGATGCTTGGCCTGGGCTCCCTGCACCTGGGCCTTTGGAGGACTGGCCCTGTGCTTGCCAACACTTCCTGCAGGGACCCAGAGCTGGGAGGTTGCATCTCTCAGCCCTGGGTCGGGCAGAGCCCCAGCGGGCCATGCCCACAACCTCTCTCAGCAGGGGTCCCCCAGAAGGCTCCTTTGGGACCAGGATTCTCTTGCGGGTGACTCTTTAAGGTCTGGCCCCTGGATGGAGGGGCACCAGGAGTAGAGGAGCAGGAAGGGGAAGGGGGTGGCCATGCGAGGGGACACTTTCAGGCCAAGTCCCAGCTTCAGTCTGATCCTCCTGGGAACCCCGGGGTGGACATCACACCTCCTGGTTGCCCCGCTCTGAGACAAGGAGCCGGGCTTCGCATTCCCACAGCAGCCAGTCGTGGGCTGAGGACACCTGGGGCGTTGGGAACTCCCTGGCTTCTCCTTGGTTTAACATCTGGAGCTGCTTGTGAATTGTGCCGCCACACACACCCGAGTGCAGGTGTCTTCTGCACAGACTGCGGGCCTCGCTCTTCTGAGTGCCGCTAGCTCGCGACCCACCCACTGGTGAACCTGGTCAGGGTACTTTCTCTCAGGGGCAGACTCTGATCCGGGCGGGCTACCGGTGTCTCTGTTTGCTCCTTTCTTTCTTCCACTTCGGGAAAGGCTTCCTTACTGGGTGTGGAAATCTCCTATGCCTTTCCTCGCCTATTCTGTCAGCTCTAAAATTCTCTTTCGGTTGCCACCCTCACAGATGGATTAGGAAACTCTTTGCGGTGCACTCATTAGTGAAATGACCTCAATGACGCTGGAATCCAATATCTAATGGCCGATTTTTAGCGAGTCCACACGCCAGGGTGGTTGGGGTCCAGTGCAGCCCCGGCCAGGCCCAGGCCCCTTGGACTGGGCCACAGGAGGACACAGAGGAGGGTCCCGGCCCCCACGGTAGCGGTGCGGGCAGTTCTCCAAGGGCTTGGGTGTTTTCCAGAGGGAGGAGATGGAGGGGACTGATTTCTTCAGCGCCCCACAAACCACGCCACCCCACCCCACCCCACCCATGGGACACATCCCGAGAGAGAGAGACGCCCCATACACTGGCTCCCCTCCCCCGTGCGCTGTGCCCCAGCCCTGGCCCGGGGGAATAGGCGGCCGCCGGGCCACAGGGTGGGGGGCGCAGCTGAAAGGGGTTGTGGGGGAGGGCCGCCCCTGGCTGGGGTCAAAGGGCGAGCGCCCCGCCCCTCCCGCCCGTGCGCAGTCTGCGGCCCCGGCGCGCTGGGGGTGGGGGGCGGGGAGGTGAAGGAGGCCAGGCGAGGAGAGGAGGGGGGCTTGAAGGTCTCCACCTGGGCGGGTCCAGCCGTGGAGGCGCATCTTGTGTGAGTGTGAGTGAGTGAGTGAGTGTGAGTGTGAGTGTGTGTGTGTACAGAGACAGCCCCCAACCCCGGCCCGCCGCTCCCTGCCCGCCCCGCCTGTCACCCCCCGTCCCTCGGAGCCCGCGGGACCCGGCCGGCGAACTCAACAGGCCCGACCCGGCGCGGGGCCTGGGGCGGGAGGAGGCGGCGGGGAAGCGCAGAGAGGCTCGGCTTCTTGAGCGGGGCAGGGGCGCCCTCCGCCGTCCACGGCCACACCACCCCGAACGCGCCCGATCCCGTCTGGTCTCGGAAGCTAAGCAGGGTCGGGCCTGGTTAGAACTTGGATGGGAGACCGCCCGGGAATACCGGGTGCCGTAGGCTTCTTCTTTTTTTTTTTTGCCTCTGGTTCTGTCGCGTTTCTGGGAGTGCGGGGGCGGCCCGGGGTGGGGGTGACCCCCACCCTCAGCGCCCGCCGCGGTGCCTGGCGCCCCAGCCCGCGCCGTTGGGCCTCCTCTTGTCCCGAGCCGTGACACCGCCGCCACGCGGCAGCATGCGTGGCTTCTGGACAGTCAGGTCTCAGACCAAAGGTCTGCTCTGTGGGAGCCGACACGCTGGAGGAAACCTTGAGAGTCTGAGAGGGGAGGGAGTTCCAGAAGAAGGCCAGGATGTCATTTTGAGGGAGTATGTGACCAGAACTCCTCCCGTTGCTTTTGGGGTTCTATGGGCTACACGTAGGAATCTTTGGTGGTGGCACCTGATGTTCGGGGATCCGGAGTCACACCCAGACCTGCTCCACAGGCCTCCTTTTACTTTTCTCTTCGGATTCATTTTTTTTTTTTTTTTTTTTTTGAGACAGAGTCTCGGTTTGTTGCCCAGGCTAGAGTGAGTGCCGTGGCGTTAGCCTAGCTCACAGCAACTTCAAACTCCTGGGCTCGAGTGATCCTTCTGCCTCAGCCTCCAGGGTAGCTGGGACTGCAGGCATGCGCCACCATGCCCCGCTAATTTTTTATATATATATCAGTTGGCCAATTAATTTCTTTCTATTTATAGTAGAGACGGGGTCTCGCTCTTGCTCAGGCTGGTTTTGAACTCCTGACCTTGAGCAATCCGCCCGCCTCGGCCTCCCAAGAGCTAGGATTACAGGCGTGAGCCACAGCGCCCGGCCGGATTCATTATTTTTAAAAAGTGTCTCTTATCTCTATTATTGCATTTTCTTTTCTCTCTCTTTTCAAGCAGATGATGGGAGTCCAAGTATTAAGGTGACATGTGTTGCCCGTGCCCCCCTCCCCCCCCGTGTTCTTATTCATTTACCTCTCATGTTGTTCCAGCATATTGTGGGGGCACCAATGTTAAGGTCGGGTGCGTTGCCCTCTCCCAGCCTCCCCCCTCGGGTCAGAGCTTCAAGTGCGCCCATCCCCCAGTCGGTGCGTACCCACCCCATTCCTAATGGATGTGTATGCCCATCCCCTCCCCCCACCCGCCCGACACCCACCCGAAGAAGGTGATTCCTCTGTGTCCACTTAGGTGTCCATCGGTTCGTACCCATTTGCTGGTGAGCGCGAGCACGTGGTGCTCGTGTGTCCATTCTTGGGATACTTGGCTTACTGGAACGGGTTCCAGCTCTGGCCAGGAGAACCACGAGAGGTGCCCCCTCACCGCTGCTCCTCATAGCCGAATAGCACTCCGTGGTGTCCACGCGCCACATTTTATTTACCCACTCGTGGGTCGATGGGCACTCGGGTGGCTTCCAGGTCTTTGCGATTGTGACTTGTGCCCTGACACTAACCCTAACCCTTACCCAGCCCGTCTCCTCCACGGCCCCTGCCTGACTGACTCCTTCCCGCCCGGCCTATCACCTGTCACCGTCCTCTGCCCCTGCCTGACACGCTCGTCCCCGCCCGGGCCGTCACCGTCCTCGGCCCCTGCCTGACGGGGCTCCTCCGTCGCCTGGGCCTTCCAAGGGCTTGGTGTGGACGCTGGTTCCAGGACGCCCTCCCAGGAACCCGGTAGCAGGGCGGCCGCAGCGTCTCGTGCAACCCAACCGTCCGCCGGCTGGCCGCCGTCGCTAAGTGGCCTGCGGGGGACGTGCTCCCGCTGTGCCGTGGGGGCCCAGCCTGGTGTCTTCTCTGAGGCCCCGCGGCTGCCGCTCCCCGCAAGGGGAGAGCCGCGGAGGTGGGGACCGCCTCCTCATGGGGACGTATACCCAGCTCTCCACGTCGGATTCCGGGGCTCTCTGTCCTGCCAGAAGGCCCAGCTGGCCTGCGGGTCCTTAGAGTGGCAAAAACATCCGAAAACTGAGATTGAGGGTCCGGTGGGTGTCTGCACTTTTGTGCTGGGCACCCCAGGGAGGCCCGGGGGCTGGCTGGACAACGTGGTCTGCTGGGCTGGGGGGGGGGTTTGGAGGAGCAACTGATGCCCTTTGCACTTTGGGTAGCAAGTGTCTGAGGTGTCTCTGGGCCCTGTGCCATGTGGGGGCGGGGGCGGGGTGGGAGGAGGAGGAGGAGGAGGAGGAGGAGGAGGAGGAGGTGGGAAGGGCCGTGGCCTGCAGTGGTGTTCCCCGGGGTGGCACAGCATGTGGCTTCTTCCACGGGATGCTTGGCCTGGGCTCCCTGCACCTGGGCCTTTGGAGGACTGGCCCTGTGCTTGCCAACACTTCCTGCAGGGACCCAGAGCTGGGAGGTTGCATCTCTCAGCCCTGGGTCGGGCAGAGCCCCAGCGGGCCATGCCCACAACCTCTCTCAGCAGGGGTCCCCCAGAAGGCTCCTTTGGGACCAGGATTCTCTTGCGGGTGACTCTTTAAGGTCTGGCCCCTGGATGGAGGGGCACCAGGAGTAGAGGAGCAGGAAGGGGAAGGGGGTGGCCATGCGAGGGGACACTTTCAGGCCAAGTCCCAGCTTCAGTCTGATCCTCCTGGGAACCCCGGGGTGGACATCACACCTCCTGGTTGCCCCGCTCTGAGACAAGGAGCCGGGCTTCGCATTCCCACAGCAGCCAGTCGTGGGCTGAGGACACCTGGGGCGTTGGGAACTCCCTGGCTTCTCCTTGGTTTAACATCTGGAGCTGCTTGTGAATTGTGCCGCCACACACACCCGAGTGCAGGTGTCTTCTGCACAGACTGCGGGCCTCGCTCTTCTGAGTGCCGCAGCTCGCGACCCACCCACTGGTGAACCTGGTCAGGGTACTTTCTCTCAGGGGCAGACTCTGATCCGGGCGGGCTACCGGTGTCTCTGTTTGCTCCTTTCTTTCTTCCACTTCGGGAAAGGCTTCCTTACTGGGTGTGGAAATCTCCTATGCCTTTCCTCGCCTATTCTGTCAGCTCTAAAATTCTCTTTCGGTTGCCACCCTCACAGATGGATTAGGAAACTCTTTGCGGTGCACTCATTAGTGAAATGACCTCAATGACGCTGGAATCCAATATCTAATGGCCGATTTTTAGCGAGTCCACACGCCAGGGTGGTTGGGGTCCAGTGCAGCCCCGGCCAGGCCCAGGCCCCTTGGACTGGGCCACAGGAGGACACAGAGGAGGGTCCCGGCCCCCACGGTAGCGGTGCGGGCAGTTCTCCAAGGGCTTGGGTGTTTTCCAGAGGGAGGAGATGGAGGGGACTGATTTCTTCAGCGCCCCACAAACCACGCCACCCCACCCCACCCCACCCATGGGACACATCCCGAGAGAGAGAGACGCCCCATACACTGGCTCCCCTCCCCCGTGCGCTGTGCCCCAGCCCTGGCCCGGGGGAATAGGCGGCCGCCGGGCCACAGGGTGGGGGGCGCAGCTGAAAGGGGTTGTGGGGGAGGGCCGCCCCTGGCTGGGGTCAAAGGGCGAGCGCCCCGCCCCTCCCGCCCGTGCGCAGTCTGCGGCCCCGGCGCGCTGGGGGTGGGGGGCGGGGAGGTGAAGGAGGCCAGGCGAGGAGAGGAGGGGGGCTTGAAGGTCTCCACCTGGGCGGGTCCAGCCGTGGAGGCGCATCTTGTGTGAGTGTGAGTGAGTGAGTGAGTGTGAGTGTGAGTGTGTGTGTGTACAGAGACAGCCCCCAACCCCGGCCCGCCGCTCCCTGCCCGCCCCGCCTGTCACCCCCCGTCCCTCGGAGCCCGCGGGACCCGGCCGGCGAACTCAACAGGCCCGACCCGGCGCGGGGCCTGGGGCGGGAGGAGGCGGCGGGGAAGCGCAGAGAGGCTCGGCTTCTTGAGCGGGGCAGGGGCGCCCTCCGCCGTCCACGGCCACACCACCCCGAACGCGCCCGATCCCGTCTGGTCTCGGAAGCTAAGCAGGGTCGGGCCTGGTTAGAACTTGGATGGGAGACCGCCCGGGAATACCGGGTGCCGTAGGCTTCTTCTTTTTTTTTTTTGCCTCTGGTTCTGTCGCGTTTCTGGGAGTGCGGGGGCGGCCCGGGGTGGGGGTGACCCCCACCCTCAGCGCCCGCCGCGGTGCCTGGCGCCCCAGCCCGCGCCGTTGGGCCTCCTCTTGTCCCGAGCCGTGACACCGCCGCCACGCGGCAGCATGCGTGGCTTCTGGACAGTCAGGTCTCAGACCAAAGGTCTGCTCTGTGGGAGCCGACACGCTGGAGGAAACCTTGAGAGTCTGAGAGGGGAGGGAGTTCCAGAAGAAGGCCAGGATGTCATTTTGAGGGAGTATGTGACCAGAACTCCTCCCGTTGCTTTTGGGGTTCTATGGGCTACACGTAGGAATCTTTGGTGGTGGCACCTGATGTTCGGGGATCCGGAGTCACACCCAGACCTGCTCCACAGGCCTCCTTTTACTTTTCTCTTCGGATTCATTTTTTTTTTTTTTTTTTTTTGAGACAGAGTCTCGGTTTGTTGCCCAGGCTAGAGTGAGTGCCGTGGCGTTAGCCTAGCTCACAGCAACTTCAAACTCCTGGGCTCGAGTGATCCTTCTGCCTCAGCCTCCAGGGTAGCTGGGACTGCAGGCATGCGCCACCATGCCCCGCTAATTTTTTATATATATATCAGTTGGCCAATTAATTTCTTTCTATTTATAGTAGAGACGGGGTCTCGCTCTTGCTCAGGCTGGTTTTGAACTCCTGACCTTGAGCAATCCGCCCGCCTCGGCCTCCCAAGAGCTAGGATTACAGGCGTGAGCCACAGCGCCCGGCCGGATTCATTATTTTTAAAAAGTGTCTCTTATCTCTATTATTGCATTTTCTTTTCTCTCTCTTTTCAAGCAGATGATGGGAGTCCAAGTATTAAGGTGACATGTGTTGCCCGTGCCCCCCTCCCCCCCCCCGTGTTCTTATTCATTTACCTCTCATGTTGTTCCAGCATATTGTGGGGGCACCAATGTTAAGGTCGGGTGCGTTGCCCTCTCCCAGCCTCCCCCCTCGGGTCAGAGCTTCAAGTGCGCCCATCCCCCAGTCGGTGCGTACCCACCCCATTCCTAATGGATGTGTATGCCCATCCCCTCCCCCCACCCGCCCGACACCCACCCGAAGAAGGTGATTCCTCTGTGTCCACTTAGGTGTCCATCGGTTCGTACCCATTTGCTGGTGAGCGCGAGCACGTGGTGCTCGTGTGTCCATTCTTGGGATACTTGGCTTACTGGAACGGGTTCCAGCTCTGGCCAGGAGAACCACGAGAGGTGCCCCCTCACCGCTGCTCCTCATAGCCGAATAGCACTCCGTGGTGTCCACGCGCCACATTTTATTTACCCACTCGTGGGTCGATGGGCACTCGGGTGGCTTCCAGGTCTTTGCGATTGTGACTTGTGCCCTGACACTAACCCTAACCCTTACCCAGCCCGTCTCCTCCACGGCCCCTGCCTGACTGACTCCTTCCCGCCCGGCCTATCACCTGTCACCGTCCTCTGCCCCTGCCTGACACGCTCGTCCCCGCCCGGGCCGTCACCGTCCTCGGCCCCTGCCTGACGGGGCTCCTCCGTCGCCTGGGCCTTCCAAGGGCTTGGTGTGGACGCTGGTTCCAGGACGCCCTCCCAGGAACCCGGTAGCAGGGCGGCCGCAGCGTCTCGTGCAACCCAACCGTCCGCCGGCTGGCCGCCGTCGCTAAGTGGCCTGCGGGGGACGTGCTCCCGCTGTGCCGTGGGGGCCCAGCCTGGTGTCTTCTCTGAGGCCCCGCGGCTGCCGCTCCCCGCAAGGGGATAGCCGCGGAGGTGGGGACCGCCTCCTCATGGGGACGTACACCCAGCTCTCCACGTCGGATTCCGGGGCTCTCTGTCCTGCCAGAAGGCCCAGCTGGCCTGCGGGTCCTTAGAGTGGCAAAAACATCCGAAAACTGAGATTGAGGGTCCGGTGGGTGTCTGCACTTTTGTGCTGGGCACCCCAGGGAGGCCCGGGGGCTGGCTGGACAACGTGGTCTGCTGGGCTGGGGGGGGGGGTTGGAGGAGCAACTGATGCCCTTTGCACTTTGGGTAGCAAGTGTCTGAGGTGTCTCTGGGCCCTGTGCCATGTGGGGGCGGGGGCGGGGTGGGAGGAGGAGGAGGAGGAGGAGGAGGAGGAGGAGGAGGTGGGAAGGGCCGTGGCCTGCAGTGGTGTTCCCCGGGGTGGCACAGCATGTGGCTTCTTCGACGGGATGCTTGGCCTGGGCTCCCTGCACCTGGGCCTTTGGAGGACTGGCCCTGTGCTTGCCAACACTTCCTGCAGGGACCCAGAGCTGGGAGGTTGCATCTCTCAGCCCTGGGTCGGGCAGAGCCCCAGCGGGCCATGCCCACAACCTCTCTCAGCAGGGGTCCCCCAGAAGGCTCCTTTGGGACCAGGATTCTCTTGCGGGTGACTCTTTAAGGTCTGGCCCCTGGATGGAGGGGCACCAGGAGTAGAGGAGCAGGAAGGGGAAGGGGGTGGCCATGCGAGGGGACACTTTCAGGCCAAGTCCCAGCTTCAGTCTGATCCTCCTGGGAACCCCGGGGTGGACATCACACCTCCTGGTTGCCCCGCTCTGAGACAAGGAGCCGGGCTTCGCATTCCCACAGCAGCCAGTCGTGGGCTGAGGACACCTGGGGCGTTGGGAACTCCCTGGCTTCTCCTTGGTTTAACATCTGGAGCTGCTTGTGAATTGTGCCGCCACACACACCCGAGTGCAGGTGTCTTCTGCACAGACTGCGGGCCTCGCTCTTCTGAGTGCCGCTAGCTCGCCACCCACCCACTGGTGAACCTGGTCAGGGTACTTTCTCTCAGGGGCAGACTCTGATCCGGGCGGGCTACCGGTGTCTCTGTTTGCTCCTTTCTTTCTTCCACTTCGGGAAAGGCTTCCTTACTGGGTGTGGAAATCTCCTATGCCTTTCCTCGCCTATTCTGTCAGCTCTAAAATTCTCTTTCGGTTGCCACCCTCACAGATGGATTAGGAAACTCTTTGCGGTGCACTCATTAGTGAAATGACCTCAATGACGCTGGAATCCAATATCTAATGGCCGATTTTTAGCGAGTCCACACGCCAGGGTGGTTGGGGTCCAGTGCAGCCCCGGCCAGGCCCAGGCCCCTTGGACTGGGCCACAGGAGGACACAGAGGAGGGTCCCGGCCCCCACGGTAGCGGTGCGGGCAGTTCTCCAAGGGCTTGGGTGTTTTCCAGAGGGAGGAGATGGAGGGGACTGATTTCTTCAGCGCCCCACAAACCACGCCACCCCACCCCACCCCACCCATGGGACACATCCCGAGAGAGAGAGAGACGCCCCATACACTGGCTCCCCTCCCCCGTGCGCTGTGCCCCAGCCCTGGCCCGGGGGAATAGGCGGCCGCCGGGCCACAGGGTGGGGGGCGCAGCTGAAAGGGGTTGTGGGGGAGGGCCGCCCCTGGCTGGGGTCAAAGGGCGAGCGCCCCGCCCCTCCCGCCCGTGCGCAGTCTGCGGCCCCGGCGCGCTGGGGGTGGGGGGCGGGGAGGTGAAGGAGGCCAGGCGAGGAGAGGAGGGGGGCTTGAAGGTCTCCACCTTGGCGGGTCCAGCCGTGGAGGCGCATCTTGTGTGAGTGTGAGTGAGTGAGTGAGTGTGAGTGTGAGTGTGTGTGTGTACAGAGACAGCCCCCAACCCCGGCCCGCCGCTCCCTGGCCGCCCCGCCTGTCACCCCCCGTCCCTCGGAGCCCGCGGGACCCGGCCGGCGAACTCAACAGGCCCGACCCGGCGCGGGGCCTGGGGCGGGAGGAGGCGGCGGGGAAGCGCAGAGAGGCTCGGCTTCTTGAGCGGGGCAGGGGCGCCCTCCGCCGTCCACGGCCACACCACCCCGAACGCGCCCGATCCCGTCTGGTCTCGGAAGCTAAGCAGGGTCGGGCCTGGTTAGAACTTGGATGGGAGACCGCCCGGGAATACCGGGTGCCGTAGGCTTCTTCTTTTTTTTTTTTGCCTCTGGTTCTGTTGCGTTTCTGGGAGTGCGGGGGCGGCCCGGGGTGGGGGTGACCCCCACCCTCAGCGCCCGCCGCGGTGCCTGGCGCCCCAGCCCGCGCCGTTGGGCCTCCTCTTGTCCCGAGCCGTGACACCGCCGCCACGCGGCAGCATGCGTGGCTTCTGGACAGTCAGGTCTCAGACCAAAGGTCTGCTCTGTGGGAGCCGACACGCTGGAGGAAACCTTGAGAGTCTGAGAGGGGAGGGAGTTCCAGAAGAAGGCCAGGATGTCATTTTGAGGGAGTATGTGACCAGAACTCCTCCCGTTGCTTTTGGGGTTCTATGGGCTACACGTAGGAATCTTTGGTGGTGGCACCTGATGTTCGGGGATCCGGAGTCACACCCAGACCTGCTCCACAGGCCTCCTTTTACTTTTCTCTTCGGATTCATTTTTTTTTTTTTTTTTTTTTGAGACAGAGTCTCGGTTTGTTGCCCAGGCTAGAGTGAGTGCCGTGGCGTCAGCCTAGCTCACAGCAACTTCAAACTCCTGGGCTCGAGTGATCCTTCTGCCTCAGCCTCCAGGGTAGCTGGGACTGCAGGCATGCGCCACCATGCCCCGCTAATTTTTTATATATATATCAGTTGGCCAATTAATTTCTTTCTATTTATAGTAGAGACGGGGTCTCGCTCTTGCTCAGGCTGGTTTTGAACTCCTGACCTTGAGCAATCCGCCCGCCTCGGCCTCCCAAGAGCTAGGATTACAGGCGTGAGCCACAGCGCCCGGCCGGATTCATTATTTTTAAAAAGTGTCTCTTATCTCTATTATTGCATTTTCTTTTCTCTCTCTTTTCAAGCAGATGATGGGAGTCCAAGTATTAAGGTGACATGTGTTGCCCGTGCCCCCCTCCCCCCCCCCGTGTTCTTATTCATTTACCTCTCATGTTGTTCCAGCATATTGTGGGGGCACCAATGTTAAGGTCGGGTGCGTTGCCCTCTCCCAGCCTCCCCCCTCGGGTCAGAGCTTCAAGTGCGCCCATCCCCCAGTCGGTGCGTACCCACCCCATTCCTAATGGATGTGTATGCCCATCCCCTCCCCCCACCCGCCCGACACCCACCCGAAGAAGGTGATTCCTCTGTGTCCACTTAGGTGTCCATCGGTTCGTACCCATTTGCTGGTGAGCGCGAGCACGTGGTGCTCGTGTGTCCATTCTTGGGATACTTGGCTTACTGGAACGGGTTCCAGCTCTGGCCAGGAGAACCACGAGAGGTGCCCCCTCACCGCTGCTCCTCATAGCCGAATAGCACTCCGTGGTGTCCACGCGCCACATTTTATTTACCCACTCGTGGGTCGATGGGCACTCGGGTGGCTTCCAGGTCTTTGCGATTGTGACTTGTGCCCTGACACTAACCCTAACCCTTACCCAGCCCGTCTCCTCCACGGCCCCTGCCTGACTGACTCCTTCCCGCCCGGCCTATCACCTGTCACCGTCCTCTGCCCCTGCCTGACACGCTCGTCCCCGCCCGGGCCGTCACCGTCCTCGGCCCCTGCCTGACGGGGCTCCTCCGTCGCCTGGGCCTTCCAAGGGCTTGGTGTGGACGCTGGTTCCAGGACGCCCTCCCAGGAACCCGGTAGCAGGGCGGCCGCAGCGTCTCGTGCAACCCAACCGTCCGCCGGCTGGCCGCCGTCGCTAAGTGGCCTGCGGGGGACGTGCTCCCGCTGTGCCGTGGGGGCCCAGCCTGGTGTCTTCTCTGAGGCCCCGCGGCTGCCGCTCCCCGCAAGGGGATAGCCGCGGAGGTGGGGACCGCCTCCTCATGGGGACGTATACCCAGCTCTCCACGTCGGATTCCGGGGCTCTCTGTCCTGCCAGAAGGCCCAGCTGGCCTGCGGGTCCTTAGAGTGGCAAAAACATCCGAAAACTGAGATTGAGGGTCCGGTGGGTGTCTGCACTTTTGTGCTGGGCACCCCAGGGAGGCCCGGGGGCTGGCTGGACAACGTGGTCTGCTGGGCTGGGGGGGGGTTTGGAGGAGCAACTGATGCCCTTTGCACTTTGGGTAGCAAGTGTCTGAGGTGTCTCTGGGCCCTGTGCCATGTGGGGGCGGGGGCGGGGTGGGAGGAGGAGGAGGAGGAGGAGGAGGAGGAGGAGGAGGAGGTGGGAAGGGCCGTGGCCTGCAGTGGTGTTCCCCGGGGTGGCACAGCATGTGGCTTCTTCCACGGGATGCTTGGCCTGGGCTCCCTGCACCTGGGCCTTTGGAGGACTGGCCCTGTGCTTGCCAACACTTCCTGCAGGGACCCAGAGCTGGGAGGTTGCATCTCTCAGCCCTGGGTCGGGCAGAGCCCCAGCGGGCCATGCCCACAACCTCTCTCAGCAGGGGTCCCCCAGAAGGCTCCTTTGGGACCAGGATTCTCTTGCGGGTGACTCTTTAAGGTCTGGCCCCTGGATGGAGGGGCACCAGGAGTAGAGGTGCAGGAAGGGGAAGGGGGTGGCCATGCGAGGGGACACTTTCAGGCCAAGTCCCAGCTTCAGTCTGATCCTCCTGGGAACCCCGGGGTGGACATCACACCTCCTGGTTGCCCCGCTCTGAGACAAGGAGCCGGGCTTCGCATTCCCACAGCAGCCAGTCGTGGGCTGAGGACACCTGGGGCGTTGGGAACTCCCTGGCTTCTCCTTGGTTTAACATCTGGAGCTGCTTGTGAATTGTGCCGCCACACACACCCGAGTGCAGGTGTCTTCTGCACAGACTGCGGGCCTCGCTCTTCTGAGTGCCGCTAGCTCGCGACCCACCCACGGGTGAACCTGGTCAGGGTACTTTCTCTCAGGGGCAGACTCTGATCCGGGCGGGCTACCGGTGTCTCTGTTTGCTCCTTTCTTTCTTCCACTTCGGGAAAGGCTTCCTTACTGGGTGTGGAAATCTCCTATGCCTTTCCTCGCCTATTCTGTCAGCTCTAAAATTCTCTTTCGGTTGCCACCCTCACAGATGGATTAGGAAACTCTTTGCGGTGCACTCATTAGTGAAATGACCTCAATGACGCTGGAATCCAATAACTAATGGCCGATTTTTAGCGAGTCCACACGCCAGGGTGGTTGGGGTCCAGTGCAGCCCCGGCCAGGCCCAGGCCCCTTGGACTGGGCCACAGGAGGACACAGAGGAGGGTCCCGGCCCCCACGGTAGCGGTGCGGGCAGTTCTCCAAGGGCTTGGGTGTTTTCCAGAGGGAGGAGATGGAGGGGACTGATTTCTTCAGCGCCCCACAAACCACGCCACCCCACCCCACCCCACCCATGGGACACATCCCGAGAGAGAGAGAGAGACGCCCCATACACTGGCTCCCCTCCCCCGTGCGCTGTGCCCCAGCCCTGGCCCGGGGGAATAGGCGGCCGCCGGGCCACAGGGTGGGGGGCGCAGCTGAAAGGGGTTGTGGGGGAGGGCCGCCCCTGGCTGGGGTCAAAGGGCGAGCGCCCCGCCCCTCCCGCCCGTGCGCAGTCTGCGGCCCCGGCGCGCTGGGGGTGGGGGGCGGGGAGGTGAAGGAGGCCAGGCGAGGAGAGGAGGGGGGCTTGAAGGTCTCCACCTTGGCGGGTCCAGCCGTGGAGGCGCATCTTGTGTGAGTGTGAGTGAGTGAGTGAGTGTGAGTGTGAGTGTGTGTGTGTACAGAGACAGCCCCCAACCCCGGCCCGCCGCTCCCTGCCCGCCCCGCCTGTCACCCCCCGTCCCTCGGAGCCCGCGGGACCCGGCCGGCGAACTCAACAGGCCCGACCCGGCGCGGGGCCTGGGGCGGGAGGAGGCGGCGGGGAAGCGCAGAGAGGCTCGGCTTCTTGAGCGGGGCAGGGGCGCCCTCCGCCGTCCACGGCCACACCACCCCGAACGCGCCCGATCCCGTCTGGTCTCGGAAGCTAAGCAGGGTCGGGCCTGGTTAGAACTTGGATGGGAGACCGCCCGGGAATACCGGGTGCCGTAGGCTTCTTCTTTTTTTTTTTTGCCTCTGGTTCTGTCGCGTTTCTGGGAGTGCGGGGGCGGCCCGGGGTGGGGGTGACCCCCACCCTCAGCGCCCGCCGCGGTGCCTGGCGCCCCAGCCCGCGCCGTTGGGCCTCCTCTTGTCCCGAGCCGTGACACCGCCGCCACGCGGCAGCATGCGTGGCTTCTGGACAGTCAGGTCTCAGACCAAAGGTCTGCTCTGTGGGAGCCGACACGCTGGAGGAAACCTTGAGAGTCTGAGAGGGGAGGGAGTTCCAGAAGAAGGCCAGGATGTCATTTTGAGGGAGTATGTGACCAGAACTCCTCCCGTTGCTTTTGGGGTTCTATGGGCTACACGTAGGAATCTTTGGTGGTGGCACCTGATGTTCGGGGATCCGGAGTCACACCCAGACCTGCTCCACAGGCCTCCTTTTACTTTTCTCTTCGGATTCATTTTTTTTTTTTTTTTTTTTGAGACAGAGTCTCGGTTTGTTGCCCAGGCTAGAGTGAGTGCCGTGGCGTCAGCCTAGCTCACAGCAACTTCAAACTCCTGGGCTCGAGTGATCCTTCTGCCTCAGCCTCCAGGGTAGCTGGGACTGCAGGCATGCGCCACCATGCCCCGCTAATTTTTTATATATATATCAGTTGGCCAATTAATTTCTTTCTATTTATAGTAGAGACGGGGTCTCGCTCTTGCTCAGGCTGGTTTTGAACTCCTGACCTTGAGCAATCCGCCCGCCTCGGCCTCCCAAGAGCTAGGATTACAGGCGTGAGCCACAGCGCCCGGCCGGATTCATTATTTTTAAAAAGTGTCTCTTATCTCTATTATTGCATTTTCTTTTCTCTCTCTTTTCAAGCAGATGATGGGAGTCCAAGTATTAAGGTGACATGTGTTGCCCGTGCCCCCCTCCCCCCCCCCGTGTTCTTATTCATTTACCTCTCATGTTGTTCCAGCATATTGTGGGGGCACCAATGTTAAGGTCGGGTGCGTTGCCCTCTCCCAGCCTCCCCCCTCGGGTCAGAGCTTCAAGTGCGCCCATCCCCCAGTCGGTGCGTACCCACCCCATTCCTAATGGATGTGTATGCCCATCCCCTCCCCCCACCCGCCCGACACCCACCCGAAGAAGGTGATTCCTCTGTGTCCACTTAGGTGTCCATCGGTTCGTACCCATTTGCTGGTGAGCGCGAGCACGTGGTGCTCGTGTGTCCATTCTTGGGATACTTGGCTTACTGGAACGGGTTCCAGCTCTGGCCAGGAGAACCACGAGAGGTGCCCCCTCACCGCTGCTCCTCATAGCCGAATAGCACTCCGTGGTGTCCACGCGCCACATTTTATTTACCCACTCGTGGGTCGATGGGCACTCGGGTGGCTTCCAGGTCTTTGCGATTGTGACTTGTGCCCTGACACTAACCCTAACCCTTACCCAGCCCGTCTCCTCCACGGCCCCTGCCTGACTGACTCCTTCCCGCCCGGCCTATCACCTGTCACCGTCCTCTGCCCCTGCCTGACACGCTCGTCCCCGCCCGGGCCGTCACCGTCCTCGGCCCCTGCCTGACGGGGCTCCTCCGTCGCCTGGGCCTTCCAAGGGCTTGGTGTGGACGCTGGTTCCAGGACGCCCTCCCAGGAACCCGGTAGCAGGGCGGCCGCAGCGTCTCGTGCAACCCAACCGTCCGCCGGCTGGCCGCCGTCGCTAAGTGGCCTGCGGGGGACGTGCTCCCGCTGTGCCGTGGGGGCCCAGCCTGGTGTCTTCTCTGAGGCCCCGCGGCTGCCGCTCCCCGCAAGGGGATAGCCGCGGAGGTGGGGACCGCCTCCTCATGGGGACGTATACCCAGCTCTCCACGTCGGATTCCGGGGCTCTCTGTCCTGCCAGAAGGCCCAGCTGGCCTGCGGGTCCTTAGAGTGGCAAAAACATCCGAAAACTGAGATTGAGGGTCCGGTGGGTGTCTGCACTTTTGTGCTGGGCACCCCAGGGAGGCCCGGGGGCTGGCTGGACAACGTGGTCTGCTGGGCTGGGGGGGGGTTTGGAGGAGCAACTGATGCCCTTTGCACTTTGGGTAGCAAGTGTCTGAGGTGTCTCTGGGCCCTGTGCCATGTGGGGGCGGGGGCGGGGTGGGAGGAGGAGGAGGAGGAGGAGGAGGAGGAGGAGGAGGAGGTGGGAAGGGCCGTGGCCTGCAGTGGTGTTCCCCGGGGTGGCACAGCATGTGGCTTCTTCCACGGGATGCTTGGCCTGGGCTCCCTGCACCTGGGCCTTTGGAGGACTGGCCCTGTGCTTGCCAACACTTCCTGCAGGGACCCAGAGCTGGGAGGTTGCATCTCTCAGCCCTGGGTCGGGCAGAGCCCCAGCAGGCCATGCCCACAACCTCTCTCAGCAGGGGTCCCCCAGAAGGCTCCTTTGGGACCAGGATTCTCTTGCGGGTGACTCTTTAAGGTCTGGCCCCTGGATGGAGGGGCACCAGGAGTAGAGGTGCAGGAAGGGGAAGGGGGTGGCCATGCGAGGGGACACTTTCAGGCCAAGTCCCAGCTTCAGTCTGATCCTCCTGGGAACCCCGGGGTGGACATCACACCTCCTGGTTGCCCCGCTCTGAGACAAGGAGCCGGGCTTCGCATTCCCACAGCAGCCAGTCGTGGGCTGAGGACACCTGGGGCGTTGGGAACTCCCTGGCTTCTCCTTGGTTTAACATCTGGAGCTGCTTGTGAATTGTGCCGCCACACACACCCGAGTGCAGGTGTCTTCTGCACAGACTGCGGGCCTCGCTCTTCTGAATGCCGCTAGCTCGCGACCCACCCACGGGTGAACCTGGTCAGGGTACTTTCTCTCAGGGGCAGACTCTGATCCGGGCGGGCTACCGGTGTCTCTGTTTGCTCCTTTCTTTCTTCCACTTCGGGAAAGGCTTCCTTACTGGGTGTGGAAATCTCCTATGCCTTTCCTCGCCTATTCTGTCAGCTCTAAAATTCTCTTTCGGTTGCCACCCTCACAGATGGATTAGGAAACTCTTTGCGGTGCACTCATTAGTGAAATGACCTCAATGACGCTGGAATCCAATATCTAATGGCCGATTTTTAGCGAGTCCACACGCCAGGGTGGTTGGGGTCCAGTGCAGCCCCGGCCAGGCCCAGGCCCCTTGGACTGGGCCACAGGAGGACACAGAGGAGGGTCCCGGCCCCCACGGTAGCGGTGCGGGCAGTTCTCCAAGGGCTTGGGTGTTTTCCAGAGGGAGGAGATGGAGGGGACTGATTTCTTCAGCGCCCCACAAACCACGCCACCCCACCCCACCCATGGGACACATCCCGAGAGAGAGAGACGCCCCATACACTGGCTCCCCTCCCCCGTGCGCTGTGCCCCAGCCCTGGCCCGGGGGAATAGGCGGCCGCCGGGCCACAGGGTGGGGGGCGCAGCTGAAAGGGGTTGTGGGGGAGGGCCGCCCCTGGCTGGGGTCAAAGGGCGAGCGCCCCGCCCCTCCCGCCCGTGCGCAGTCTGCGGCCCCGGCGCGCTGGGGGTGGGGGGCGGGGAGGTGAAGGAGGCCAGGCGAGGAGAGGAGGGGGGCTTGAAGGTCTCCACCTTGGCGGGTCCAGCCGTGGAGGCGCATCTTGTGTGAGTGTGAGTGAGTGAGTGAGTGTGAGTGTGAGTGTGTGTGTGTACAGAGACAGCCCCCAACCCCGGCCCGCCGCTCCCTGCCCGCCCCGCCTGTCACCCCCCGTCCCTCGGAGCCCGCGGGACCCGGCCGGCGAACTCAACAGGCCCGACCCGGCGCGGGGCCTGGGGCGGGAGGAGGCGGCGGGGAAGCGCAGAGAGGCTCGGCTTCTTGAGCGGGGCAGGGGCGCCCTCCGCCGTCCACGGCCACACCACCCCGAACGCGCCCGATCCCGTCTGGTCTCGGAAGCTAAGCAGGGTCGGGCCTGGTTAGAACTTGGATGGGAGACCGCCCGGGAATACCGGGTGCCGTAGGCTTCTTCTTTTTTTTTTTTGCCTCTGGTTCTGTCGCGTTTCTGGGAGTGCGGGGGCGGCCCGGGGTGGGGGTGACCCCCACCCTCAGCGCCCGCCGCGGTGCCTGGCGCCCCAGCCCGCGCCGTTGGGCCTCCTCTTGTCCCGAGCCGTGACACCGCCGCCACGCGGCAGCATGCGTGGCTTCTGGACAGTCAGGTCTCAGACCAAAGGTCTGCTCTGTGGGAGCCGACACGCTGGAGGAAACCTTGAGAGTCTGAGAGGGGAGGGAGTTCCAGAAGAAGGCCAGGATGTCATTTTGAGGGAGTATGTGACCAGAACTCCTCCCGTTGCTTTTGGGGTTCTATGGGCTACACGTAGGAATCTTTGGTGGTGGCACCTGATGTTCGGGGATCCGGAGTCACACCCAGACCTGCTCCACAGGCCTCCTTTTACTTTTCTCTTCGGATTCATTTTTTTTTTTTTTTTTTTGAGACAGAGTCTCGGTTTGTTGCCCAGGCTAGAGTGAGTGCCGTGGCGTCAGCCTAGCTCACAGCAACTTCAAACTCCTGGGCTCCAGTGATCCTTCTGCCTCAGCCTCCAGGGTAGCTGGGACTGCAGGCATGCGCCACCATGCCCCGCTAATTTTTTATATATATATCAGTTGGCCAATTAATTTCTTTCTATTTATAGTAGAGACGGGGTCTCGCTCTTGCTCAGGCTGGTTTTGAACTCCTGACCTTGAGCAATCCGCCCGCCTCGGCCTCCCAAGAGCTAGGATTACAGGCGTGAGCCACAGCGCCCGGCCGGATTCATTATTTTTAAAAAGTGTCTCTTATCTCTATTATTGCATTTTCTTTTCTCTCTCTTTTCAAGCAGATGATGGGAGTCCAAGTATTAAGGTGACATGTGTTGCCCGTGCCCCCCTCCCCCCCCCCGTGTTCTTATTCATTTACCTCTCATGTTGTTCCAGCATATTGTGGGGGCACCAATGTTAAGGTCGGGTGCGTTGCCCTCTCCCAGCCTCCCCCCTCGGGTCAGAGCTTCAAGTGCGCCCATCCCCCAGTCGGTGCGTACCCACCCCATTCCTAATGGATGTGTATGCCCATCCCCTCCCCCCACCCGCCCGACACCCACCCGAAGAAGGTGATTCCTCTGTGTCCACTTAGGTGTCCATCGGTTCGTACCCATTTGCTGGTGAGCGCGAGCACGTGGTGCTCGTGTGTCCATTCTTGGGATACTTGGCTTACTGGAACGGGTTCCAGCTCTGGCCAGGAGAACCACGAGAGGTGCCCCCTCACCGCTGCTCCTCATAGCCGAATAGCACTCCGTGGTGTCCACGCGCCACATTTTATTTACCCACTCGTGGGTCGATGGGCACTCGGGTGGCTTCCAGGTCTTTGCGATTGTGACTTGTGCCCTGACACTAACCCTAACCCTTACCCAGCCCGTCTCCTCCACGGCCCCTGCCTGACTGACTCCTTCCCGCCCGGCCTATCACCTGTCACCGTCCTCTGCCCCTGCCTGACACGCTCGTCCCCGCCCGGGCCGTCACCGTCCTCGGCCCCTGCCTGACGGGGCTCCTCCGTCGCCTGGGCCTTCCAAGGGCTTGGTGTGGACGCTGGTTCCAGGACGCCCTCCCAGGAACCCGGTAGCAGGGCGGCCGCAGCGTCTCGTGCAACCCAACCGTCCGCCGGCTGGCCGCCGTCGCTAAGTGGCCTGCGGGGGACGTGCTCCCGCTGTGCCGTGGGGGCCCAGCCTGGTGTCTTCTCTGAGGCCCCGCGGCTGCCGCTCCCCGCAAGGGGATAGCCGCGGAGGTGGGGACCGCCTCCTCATGGGGACGTATACCCAGCTCTCCACGTCGGATTCCGGGGCTCTCTGTCCTGCCAGAAGGCCCAGCTGGCCTGCGGGTCCTTAGAGTGGCAAAAACATCCGAAAACTGAGATTGAGGGTCCGGTGGGTGTCTGCACTTTTGTGCTGGGCACCCCAGGGAGGCCCGGGGGCTGGCTGGACAACGTGGTCTGCTGGGCTGGGGGGGGGTTTGGAGGAGCAACTGATGCCCTTTGCACTTTGGGTAGCAAGTGTCTGAGGTGTCTCTGGGCCCTGTGCCATGTGGGGGCGGGGGCGGGGTGGGAGGAGGAGGAGGAGGAGGAGGAGGAGGAGGAGGAGGAGGTGGGAAGGGCCGTGGCCTGCAGTGGTGTTCCCCGGGGTGGCACAGCATGTGGCTTCTTCCACGGGATGCTTGGCCTGGGCTCCCTGCACCTGGGCCTTTGGAGGACTGGCCCTGTGCTTGCCAACACTTCCTGCAGGGACCCAGAGCTGGGAGGTTGCATCTCTCAGCCCTGGGTCGGGCAGAGCCCCAGCGGGCCATGCCCACAACCTCTCTCAGCAGGGGTCCCCCAGAAGGCTCCTTTGGGACCAGGATTCTCTTGCGGGTGACTCTTTAAGGTCTGGCCCCTGGATGGAGGGGCACCAGGAGTAGAGGTGCAGGAAGGGGAAGGGGGTGGCCATGCGAGGGGACACTTTCAGGCCAAGTCCCAGCTTCAGTCTGATCCTCCTGGGAACCCCGGGGTGGACATCACACCTCCTGGTTGCCCCGCTCTGAGACAAGGAGCCGGGCTTCGCATTCCCACAGCAGCCAGTCGTGGGCTGAGGACACCTGGGGCGTTGGGAACTCCCTGGCTTCTCCTTGGTTTAACATCTGGAGCTGCTTGTGAATTGTGCCGCCACACACACCCGAGTGCAGGTGTCTTCTGCACAGACTGCGGGCCTCGCTCTTCTGAATGCCGCTAGCTCGCGACCCACCCACGGGTGAACCTGGTCAGGGTACTTTCTCTCAGGGGCAGACTCTGATCCGGGCGGGCTACCGGTGTCTCTGTTTGCTCCTTTCTTTCTTCCACTTCGGGAAAGGCTTCCTTACTGGGTGTGGAAATCTCCTATGCCTTTCCTCGCCTATTCTGTCAGCTCTAAAATTCTCTTTCGGTTGCCACCCTCACAGATGGATTAGGAAACTCTTTGCGGTGCACTCATTAGTGAAATGACCTCAATGACGCTGGAATCCAATATCTAATGGCCGATTTTTAGCGAGTCCACACGCCAGGGTGGTTGGGGTCCAGTGCAGCCCCGGCCAGGCCCAGGCCCCTTGGACTGGGCCACAGGAGGACACAGAGGAGGGTCCCGGCCCCCACGGTAGCGGTGCGGGCAGTTCTCCAAGGGCTTGGGTGTTTTCCAGAGGGAGGAGATGGAGGGGACTGATTTCTTCAGCGCCCCACAAACCACGCCACCCCACCCCACCCCACCCATGGGACACATCCCGAGAGAGAGAGAGAGACGCCCCATACACTGGCTCCCCTCCCCCGTGCGCTGTGCCCCAGCCCTGGCCCGGGGGAATAGGCGGCCGCCGGGCCACAGGGTGGGGGGCGCAGCTGAAAGGGGTTGTGGGGGAGGGCCGCCCCTGGCTGGGGTCAAAGGGCGAGCGCCCCGCCCCTCCCGCCCCGTGCGCAGTCTGCGGCCCCGGCGCGCTGGGGGTGGGGGGCGGGGAGGTGAAGGAGGCCAGGCGAGGAGAGGAGGGGGGCTTGAAGGTCTCCACCTGGGCGGGTCCAGCCGTGGAGGCGCATCTTGTGTGAGTGTGAGTGAGTGAGTGAGTGTGAGTGTGAGTGTGTGTGTGTACAGAGACAGCCCCCAACCCCGGCCCGCCGCTCCCTGCCCGCCCCGCCTGTCACCCCCCGTCCCTCGGAGCCCGCGGGACCCGGCCGGCGAACTCAACAGGCCCGACCCGGCGCGGGGCCTGGGGCGGGAGGAGGCGGCGGGGAAGCGCAGAGAGGCTCGGCTTCTTGAGCGGGGCAGGGGCGCCCTCCGCCGTCCACGGCCACACCACCCCGAACGCGCCCGATCCCGTCTGGTCTCGGAAGCTAAGCAGGGTCGGGCCTGGTTAGAACTTGTATGGGAGACCGCCCGGGAATACCGGGTGCCGTAGGCTTCTTCTTTTTTTTTTTGCCTCTGGTTCTGTCGCGTTTCTGGGAGTGCGGGGGCGGCCCGGGGTGGGGGTGACCCCCACCCTCAGCGCCCGCCGCGGTGCCTGGCGCCCCAGCCCGCGCCGTTGGGCCTCCTCTTGTCCCGAGCCGTGACACCGCCGCCACGCGGCAGCATGCGTGGCTTCTGGACAGTCAGGTCTCAGACCAAAGGTCTGCTCTGTGGGAGCCGACACGCTGGAGGAAACCTTGAGAGTCTGAGAGGGGAGGGAGTTCCAGAAGAAGGCCAGGATGTCATTTTGAGGGAGTATGTGACCAGAACTCCTCCCGTTGCTTTTGGGGTTCTATGGGCTACACGTAGGAATCTTTGGTGGTGGCACCTGATGTTCGGGGATCCGGAGTCACACCCAGACCTGCTCCACAGGCCTCCTTTTACTTTTCTCTTCGGATTCATTTTTTTTTTTTTTTTTTTTGAGACAGAGTCTCGGTTTGTTGCCCAGGCTAGAGTGAGTGCCGTGGCGTCAGCCTAGCTCACAGCAACTTCAAACTCCTGGGCTCGAGTGATCCTTCTGCCTCAGCCTCCAGGGTAGCTGGGACTGCAGGCATGCGCCACCATGCCCCGCTAATTTTTTATATATATATCAGTTGGCCAATTAATTTCTTTCTATTTATAGTAGAGACGGGGTCTCGCTCTTGCTCAGGCTGGTTTTGAACTCCTGACCTTGAGCAATCCGCCCGCCTCGGCCTCCCAAGAGCTAGGATTACAGGCGTGAGCCACAGCGCCCGGCCGGATTCATTATTTTTAAAAAGTGTCTCTTATCTCTATTATTGCATTTTCTTTTCTCTCTCTTTTCAAGCAGATGATGGGAGTCCAAGTATTAAGGTGACATGTGTTGCCCGTGCCCCCCTCCCCCCCCCCCCCGTGTTCTTATTCATTTACCTCTCATGTTGTTCCAGCATATTGTGGGGGCACCAATGTTAAGGTCGGGTGCGTTGCCCTCTCCCAGCCTCCCCCCTCGGGTCAGAGCTTCAAGTGCGCCCATCCCCCAGTCGGTGCGTACCCACCCCATTCCTAATGGATGTGTATGCCCATCCCCTCCCCCCACCCGCCCGACACCCACCCGAAGAAGGTGATTCCTCTGTGTCCACTTAGGTGTCCATCGGTTCGTACCCATTTGCTGGTGAGCGCGAGCACGTGGTGCTCGTGTGTCCATTCTTGGGATACTTGGCTTACTGGAACGGGTTCCAGCTCTGGCCAGGAGAACCACGAGAGGTGCCCCCTCACCGCTGCTCCTCATAGCCGAATAGCACTCCGTGGTGTCCACGCGCCACATTTTATTTACCCACTCGTGGGTCGATGGGCACTCGGGTGGCTTCCAGGTCTTTGCGATTGTGACTTGTGCCCTGACACTAACCCTAACCCTTACCCAGCCCGTCTCCTCCACGGCCCCTGCCTGACTGACTCCTTCCCGCCCGGCCTATCACCTGTCACCGTCCTCTGCCCCTGCCTGACACGCTCGTCCCCGCCCGGGCCGTCACCGTCCTCGGCCCCTGCCTGACGGGGCTCCTCCGTCGCCTGGGCCTTCCAAGGGCTTGGTGTGGACGCTGGTTCCAGGACGCCCTCCCAGGAACCCGGTAGCAGGGCGGCCGCAGCGTCTCGTGCAACCCAACCGTCCGCCGGCTGGCCGCCGTCGCTAAGTGGCCTGCGGGGGACGTGCTCCCGCTGTGCCGTGGGGGCCCAGCCTGGTGTCTTCTCTGAGGCCCCGCGGCTGCCGCTCCCCGCAAGGGGATAGCCGCGGAGGTGGGGACCGCCTCCTCATGGGGACGTATACCCAGCTCTCCACGTCGGATTCCGGGGCTCTCTGTCCTGCCAGAAGGCCCAGCTGGCCTGCGGGTCCTTAGAGTGGCAAAAACATCCGAAAACTGAGATTGAGGGTCCGGTGGGTGTCTGCACTTTTGTGCTGGGCACCCCAGGGAGGCCCGGGGGCTGGCTGGACAACGTGGTCTGCTGGGCTGGGGGGGGGGGTTTGGAGGAGCAACTGATGCCCTTTGCACTTTGGGTAGCAAGTGTCTGAGGTGTCTCTGGGCCCTGTGCCATGTGGGGGCGGGGGCGGGGGCGGGGTGGGAGGAGGAGGAGGAGGAGGAGGAGGAGGAGGTGGGAAGGGCCGTGGCCTGCAGTGGTGTTCCCCGGGGTGGCACAGCATGTGGCTTCTTCCACAGGCTGCTTGGCCTGGGCTCCCTGCACCTGGGCCTTTGGAGGACTGGCCCTGTGCTTGCCAACACTTCCTGCAGGGACCCAGAGCTGGGAGGTTGCATCTCTCAGCCCTGGGTCGGGCAGAGCCCCAGCGGGCCATGCCCACAACCTCTCTCAGCAGGGGTCCCCCAGAAGGCTCCTTTGGGACCAGGATTCTCTTGCGGGTGACTCTTTAAGGTCTGGCCCCTGGATGGAGGGGCACCAGGAGTAGAGGAGCAGGAAGGGGAAGGGGGTGGCCATGCGAGGGGACACTTTCAGGCCAAGTCCCAGCTTCAGTCTGATCCTCCTGGGAACCCCGGGGTGGACATCACACCTCCTGGTTGCCCCGCTCTGAGACAAGGAGCCGGGCTTCGCATTCCCACAGCAGCCAGTCGTGGGCTGAGGACACCTGGGGCGTTGGGAACTCCCTGGCTTCTCCTTGGCTTAACATCTGGAGCTGCTTGTGAATTGTGCCGCCACACACACCCGAGTGCAGGTGTCTTCTGCACAGACTGCGGGCCTCGCTCTTCTGAGTGCCGCTAGCTCGCGACCCACCCACGGGTGAACCTGGTCAGGGTACTTTCTCTCAGGGGCAGACTCTGATCCGGGCGGGCTACCGGTGTCTCTGTTTGCTCCTTTCTTTCTTCCACTTCGGGAAAGGCTTCCTTACTGGGTGTGGAAATCTCCTATGCCTTTCCTCGCCTATTCTGTCAGCTCTAAAATTCTCTTTCGGTTGCCACCCTCACAGATGGATTAGGAAACTCTTTGCGGTGCACTCATTAGTGAAATGACCTCAATGACGCTGGAATCCAATATCTAATGGCCGATTTTTAGCGAGTCCACACGCCAGGGTGGTTGGGGTCCAGTGCAGCCCCGGCCAGGCCCAGGCCCCTTGGACTGGGCCACAGGAGGACACAGAGGAGGGTCCCGGCCCCCACGGTAGCGGTGCGGGCAGTTCTCCAAGGGCTTGGGTGTTTTCCAGAGGGAGGAGATGGAGGGGACTGATTTCTTCAGCGCCCCACAAACCACACCACCCCACCCATGGGACACATCCCGAGAGAGAGAGACGCCCCATACACTGGCTCCCCTCCCCCGTGCGCTGTGCCCCAGCCCTGGCCCGGGGGAATAGGCGGCCGCCGGGCCACAGGGTGGGGGGCGCAGCTGAAAGGGGTTGTGGGGGAGGGCCGCCCCTGGCTGGGGTCAAAGGGCGAGCGCCCCGCCCCTCCCGCCCGTGCGCAGTCTGCGGCCCCGGCGCGCTGGGGGTGGGGGGCGGGGAGGTGAAGGAGGCCAGGCGAGGAGAGGAGGGGGGCTTGAAGGTCTCCACCTTGGCGGGTCCAGCCGTGGAGGCGCATCTTGTGTGAGTGTGAGTGAGTGAGTGAGTGTGAGTGTGAGTGTGTGTGTGTACAGAGACAGCCCCCAACCCCGGCCCGCCGCTCCCTGCCCGCCCCGCCTGTCACCCCCCGTCCCTCGGAGCCCGCGGGACCCGGCCGGCGAACTCAACAGGCCCGACCCGGCGCGGGGCCTGGGGCGGGAGGAGGCGGCGGGGAAGCGCAGAGAGGCTCGGCTTCTTGAGCGGGGCAGGGGCGCCCTCCGCCGTCCACGGCCACACCACCCCGAACGCGCCCGATCCCGTCTGGTCTCGGAAGCTAAGCAGGGTCGGGCCTGGTTAGAACTTGGATGGGAGACCGCCCGGTGTATACCGGGTGCCGTAGGCTTCTTCTTTTCTTTTTTTGCCTCTGGTTCTGTCGCGTTTCTGGGAGTGCGGGGGCGGCCCGGGGTGGGGGTGACCCCCACCCTCAGCGCCCGCCGCGGTGCCTGGCGCCCCAGCCCGCACCGTTGGGCCTCCTCTTGTCCCGAGCCGTGACACCGCCGCCACGCGGCAGCATGCGTGGCTTCTGGACAGTCAGGTCTCAGACCAAAGGTCTGCTCTGTGGGAGCCGACACGCTGGAGGAAACCTTGAGAGTCTGAGAGGGGAGGGAGTTCCAGAAGAAGGCCAGGATGTCATTTTGAGGGAGTATGTGACCAGAACTCCTCCCGTTGCTTTTGGGGTTCTATGGGCTACACGTAGGAATCTTTGGTGGTGGCACCTGATGTTCGGGGATCCGGAGTCACACCCAGACCTGCTCCACAGGCCTCCTTTTACTTTTCTCTTCGGATTCATTTTTTTTTTTTTTTTTTGAGACAGAGTCTCGGTTTGTTGCCCAGGCTAGAGTGAGTGCCGTGGCGTCAGCCTAGCTCACAGCAACTTCAAACTCCTGGGCTCGAGTGATCCTTCTGCCTCAGCCTCCAGGGTAGCTGGGACTGCAGGCATGCGCCACCATGCCCCGCTAATTTTTTATATATATATCAGTTGGCCAATTAATTTCTTTCTATTTATAGTAGAGACGGGGTCTCGCTCTTGCTCAGGCTGGTTTTGAACTCCTGACCTTGAGCAATCCGCCCGCCTCGGCCTCCCAAGAGCTAGGATTACAGGCGTGAGCCACAGCGCCCGGCCGGATTCATTATTTTTAAAAAGTGTCTCTTATCTCTATTATTGCATTTTCTTTTCTCTCTCTTTTCAAGCAGATGATGGGAGTCCAAGTATTAAGGTGACATGTGTTGCCCGTGCCCCCCTCCCCCCCCCCCCGTGTTCTTATTCATTTACCTCTCATGTTGTTCCAGCATATTGTGGGGGCACCAATGTTAAGGTCGGGTGCGTTGCCCTCTCCCAGCCTCCCCCCTCGGGTCAGAGCTTCAAGTGCGCCCATCCCCCAGTCGGTGCGTACCCACCCCATTCCTAATGGATGTGTATGCCCATCCCCTCCCCCCACCCGCCCGACACCCACCCGAAGAAGGTGATTCCTCTGTGTCCACTTAGGTGTCCATCGGTTCGTACCCATTTGCTGGTGAGCGCGAGCACGTGGTGCTCGTGTGTCCATTCTTGGGATACTTGGCTTACTGGAACGGGTTCCAGCTCTGGCCAGGAGAACCACGAGAGGTGCCCCCTCACCGCTGCTCCTCATAGCCGAATAGCACTCCGTGGTGTCCACGCGCCACATTTTATTTACCCACTCGTGGGTCGATGGGCACTCGGGTGGCTTCCAGGTCTTTGCGATTGTGACTTGTGCCCTGACACTAACCCTAACCCTTACCCAGCCCGTCTCCTCCACGGCCCCTGCCTGACTGACTCCTTCCCGCCCGGCCTATCACCTGTCACCGTCCTCTGCCCCTGCCTGACACGCTCGTCCCCGCCCGGGCCGTCACCGTCCTCGGCCCCTGCCTGACGGGGCTCCTCCGTCGCCTGGGCCTTCCAAGGGCTTGGTGTGGACGCTGGTTCCAGGACGCCCTCCCAGGAACCCGGTAGCAGGGCGGCCGCAGCGTCTCGTGCAACCCAACCGTCCGCCGGCTGGCCGCCGTCGCTAAGTGGCCTGCGGGGGACGTGCTCCCGCTGTGCCGTGGGGGCCCAGCCTGGTGTCTTCTCTGAGGCCCCGCGGCTGCCGCTCCCCGCAAGGGGATAGCCGCGGAGGTGGGGACCGCCTCCTCATGGGGACGTATACCCAGCTCTCCACGTCGGATTCCGGGGCTCTCTGTCCTGCCAGAAGGCCCAGCTGGCCTGCGGGTCCTTAGAGTGGCAAAAACATCCGAAAACTGAGATTGAGGGTCCGGTGGGTGTCTGCACTTTTGTGCTGGGCACCCCAGGGAGGCCCGGGGGCTGGCTGGACAACGTGGTCTGCTGGGCTGGGGGGGGGGGTTTGGAGGAGCAACTGATGCCCTTTGCACTTTGGGTAGCAAGTGTCTGAGGTGTCTCTGGGCCCTGTGCCATGTGGGGGCGGGGGCGGGGGCGGGGTGGGAGGAGGAGGAGGAGGAGGAGGAGGAGGAGGAGGAGGAGGAGGAGGAGGTGGGAAGGGCCGTGGCCTGCAGTGGTGTTCCCCGGGGTGGCACAGCATGTGGCTTCTTCCACAGGCTGCTTGGCCTGGGCTCCCTGCACCTGGGCCTTTGGAGGACTGGCCCTGTGCTTGCCAACACTTCCTGCAGGGACCCAGAGCTGGGAGGTTGCATCTCTCAGCCCTGGGTCGGGCAGAGCCCCAGCGGGCCATGCCCACAACCTCTCTCAGCAGGGGTCCCCCAGAAGGCTCCTTTGGGACCAGGATTCTCTTGCGGGTGACTCTTTAAGGTCTGGCCCCTGGATGGAGGGGCACCAGGAGTAGAGGAGCAGGAAGGGGAAGGGGGTGGCCATGCGAGGGGACACTTTCAGGCCAAGTCCCAGCTTCAGTCTGATCCTCCTGGGAACCCCGGGGTGGACATCACACCTCCTGGTTGCCCCGCTCTGAGACAAGGAGCCGGGCTTCGCATTCCCACAGCAGCCAGTCGTGGGCTGAGGACACCTGGGGCGTTGGGAACTCCCTGGCTTCTCCTTGGTTTAACATCTGGAGCTGCTTGTGAATTGTGCCGCCACACACACCCGAGTGCAGGTGTCTTCTGCACAGACTGCGGGCCTCGCTCTTCTGAGTGCCGCTAGCTCGCGACCCACCCACGGGTGAACCTGGTCAGGGTACTTTCTCTCAGGGGCAGACTCTGATCCGGGCGGGCTACCGGTGTCTCTGTTTGCTCCTTTCTTTCTTCCACTTCGGGAAAGGCTTCCTTACTGGGTGTGGAAATCTCTTATGCCTTTCCTCGCCTATTCTGTCAGCTCTAAAATTCTCTTTCGGTTGCCACCCTCACAGATGGATTAGGAAACTCTTTGCGGTGCACTCATTAGTGAAATGACCTCAATGACGCTGGAATCCAATATCTAATGGCCGATTTTTAGCGAGTCCACACGCCAGGGTGGTTGGGGTCCAGTGCAGCCCCGGCCAGGCCCAGGCCCCTTGGACTGGGCCACAGGAGGACACAGAGGAGGGTCCCGGCCCCCACGGTAGCGGTGCGGGCAGTTCTCCAAGGGCTTGGGTGTTTTCCAGAGGGAGGAGATGGAGGGGACTGATTTCTTCAGCGCCCCACAAACCACGCCACCCCACCCCACCCCACCCATGGGACACATCCCGAGAGAGAGAGACGCCCCATACACTGGCTCCCCTCCCCCGTGCGCTGTGCCCCAGCCCTGGCCCGGGGGAATAGGCGGCCGCCGGGCCACAGGGTGGGGGGCGCAGCTGAAAGGGGTTGTGGGGGAGGGCCGCCCCTGGCTGGGGTCAAAGGGCGAGCGCCCCGCCCCTCCCGCCCGTGCGCAGTCTGCGGCCCGGCGCGCTGGGGGTGGGGGGCGGGGAGGTGAAGGAGGCCAGGCGAGGAGAGGAGGGGGGCTTGAAGGTCTCCACCTTGGCGGGTCCAGCCGTGGAGGCGCATCTTGTGTGAGTGTGAGTGAGTGAGTGAGTGTGAGTGTGAGTGTGTGTGTGTACAGAGACAGCCCCCAACCCCGGCCCGCCGCTCCCTACCCGCCCCGCCTGTCACCCCCCATCCCTCGGAGCCCGCGGGACCCGGCCGGCGAACTCAACAGGCCCGACCCGGCGCGGGGCCTGGGGCGGGAGGAGGCGGCGGGGAAGCGCAGAGAGGCTCGGCTTCTTGAGCGGGGCAGGGGCGCCCTCCGCCGTCCACGGCCACACCACCCCGAACGCGCCCGATCCCGTCTGGTCTCGGAAGCTAAGCAGGGTCGGGCCTGGTTAGAACTTGGATGGGAGACCGCCCGGTGTATACCGGGTGCCGTAGGCTTCTTCTTTTTTTTTTTTGCCTCTGGTTCTGTCGCGTTTCTGGGAGTGCGGGGGCGGCCCGGGGTGGGGGTGACCCCCACCCTCAGCGCCCGCCGCGGTGCCTGGCGCCCCAGCCCGCACCGTTGGGCCTCCTCTTGTCCCGAGCCGTGACACCGCCGCCACGCGGCAGCATGCGTGGCTTCTGGACAGTCAGGTCTCAGACCAAAGGTCTGCTCTGTGGGAGCCGACACGCTGGAGGAAACCTTGAGAGTCTGAGAGGGGAGGGAGTTCCAGAAGAAGGCCAGGATGTCATTTTGAGGGAGTATGTGACCAGAACTCCTCCCGTTGCTTTTGGGGTTCTATGGGCTACACGTAGGAATCTTTGGTGGTGGCACCTGATGTTCGGGGATCCGGAGTCACACCCAGACCTGCTCCACAGGCCTCCTTTTACTTTTCTCTTCGGATTCATTTTTTTTTTTTTTTTTTGAGACAGAGTCTCGGTTTGTTGCCCAGGCTAGAGTGAGTGCCGTGGCGTCAGCCTAGCTCACAGCAACTTCAAACTCCTGGGCTCGAGTGATCCTTCTGCCTCAGCCTCCAGGGTAGCTGGGACTGCAGGCATGCGCCACCATGCCCCGCTAATTTTTTATATATATATCAGTTGGCCAATTAATTTCTTTCTATTTATAGTAGAGACGGGGTCTCGCTCTTGCTCAGGCTGGTTTTGAACTCCTGACCTTGAGCAATCCGCCCGCCTCGGCCTCCCAAGAGCTAGGATTACAGGCGTGAGCCACAGCGCCTGGCCGGATTCATTATTTTTAAAAAGTGTCTCTTATCTCTATTATTGCATTTTCTTTTCTCTCTCTTTTCAAGCAGATGATGGGAGTCCAAGTATTAAGGTGACATGTGTTGCCCGTGCCCCCCTCCCCCCCCCCGTGTTCTTATTCATTTACCTCTCATGTTGTTCCAGCATATTGTGGGGGCACCAATGTTAAGGTCGGGTGCGTTGCCCTCTCCCAGCCTCCCCCCTCGGGTCAGAGCTTCAAGTGCGCCCATCCCCCAGTCGGTGCGTACCCACCCCATTCCTAATGGATGTGTATGCCCATCCCCTCCCCCCACCCGCCCGACACCCACCCGAAGAAGGTGATTCCTCTGTGTCCACTTAGGTGTCCATCGGTTCGTACCCATTTGCTGGTGAGCGCGAGCACGTGGTGCTCGTGTGTCCATTCTTGGGATACTTGGCTTACTGGAACGGGTTCCAGCTCTGGCCAGGAGAACCACGAGAGGTGCCCCCTCACCGCTGCTCCTCATAGCCGAATAGCACTCCGTGGTGTCCACGCGCCACATTTTATTTACCCACTCGTGGGTCGATGGGCACTCGGGTGGCTTCCAGGTCTTTGCGATTGTGACTTGTGCCCTGACACTAACCCTAACCCTTACCCAGCCCGTCTCCTCCACGGCCCCTGCCTGACTGACTCCTTCCCGCCCGGCCTATCACCTGTCACCGTCCTCTGCCCCTGCCTGACACGCTCGTCCCCGCCCGGGCCGTCACCGTCCTCGGCCCCTGCCTGACGGGGCTCCTCCGTCGCCTGGGCCTTCCAAGGGCTTGGTGTGGACGCTGGTTCCAGGACGCCCTCCCAGGAACCCGGTAGCAGGGCGGCCGCAGCGTCTCGTGCAACCCAACCGTCCGCCGGCTGGCCGCCGTCGCTAAGTGGCCTGCGGGGGACGTGCTCCCGCTGTGCCGTGGGGGCCCAGCCTGGTGTCTTCTCTGAGGCCCCGCGGCTGCCGCTCCCCGCAAGGGGATAGCCGCGGAGGTGGGGACCGCCTCCTCATGGGGACGTATACCCAGCTCTCCACGTCGGATTCCGGGGCTCTCTGTCCTGCCAGAAGGCCCAGCTGGCCTGCGGGTCCTTAGAGTGGCAAAAACATCCGAAAACTGAGATTGAGGGTCCGGTGGGTGTCTGCACTTTTGTGCTGGGCACCCCAGGGAGGCCCGGGGGCTGGCTGGACAACGTGGTCTGCTGGGCTGGGGGGGGGGTTTGGAGGAGCAACTGATGCCCTTTGCACTTTGGGTAGCAAGTGTCTGAGGTGTCTCTGGGCCCTGTGCCATGTGGGGGCGGGGGCGGGGGCGGGGTGGGAGGAGGAGGAGGAGGAGGAGGAGGAGGAGGAGGAGGAGGAGGAGGTGGGAAGGGCCGTGGCCTGCAGTGGTGTTCCCCGGGGTGGCACAGCATGTGGCTTCTTCCACAGGCTGCTTGGCCTGGGCTCCCTGCACCTGGGCCTTTGGAGGACTGGCCCTGTGCTTGCCAACACTTCCTGCAGGGACCCAGAGCTGGGAGGTTGCATCTCTCAGCCCTGGGTCGGGCAGAGCCCCAGCGGGCCATGCCCACAACCTCTCTCAGCAGGGGTCCCCCAGAAGGCTCCTTTGGGACCAGGATTCTCTTGCGGGTGACTCTTTAAGGTCTGGCCCCTGGATGGAGGGGCACCAGGAGTAGAGGAGCAGGAAGGGGAAGGGGGTGGCCATGCGAGGGGACACTTTCAGGCCAAGTCCCAGCTTCAGTCTGATCCTCCTGGGAACCCCGGGGTGGACATCACACCTCCTGGTTGCCCCGCTCTGAGACAAGGAGCCGGGCTTCGCATTCCCACAGCAGCCAGTCGTGGGCTGAGGACACCTGGGGCGTTGGGAACTCCCTGGCTTCTCCTTGGTTTAACATCTGGAGCTGCTTGTGAATTGTGCCGCCACACACACCCGAGTGCAGGTGTCTTCTGCACAGACTGCGGGCCTCGCTCTTCTGAGTGCCGCTAGCTCGCGACCCACCCACGGGTGAACCTGGTCAGGGTACTTTCTCTCAGGGGCAGACTCTGATCCGGGCGGGCTACCGGTGTCTCTGTTTGCTCCTTTCTTTCTTCCACTTCGGGAAAGGCTTCCTTACTGGGTGTGGAAATCTCTTATGCCTTTCCTCGCCTATTCTGTCAGCTCTAAAATTCTCTTTCGGTTGCCACCCTCACAGATGGATTAGGAAACTCTTTGCGGTGCACTCATTAGTGAAATGACCTCAATGACGCTGGAATCCAATATCTAATGGCCGATTTTTAGCGAGTCCACACGCCAGGGTGGTTGGGGTCCAGTGCAGCCCCGGCCAGGCCCAGGCCCCTTGGACTGGGCCACAGGAGGACACAGAGGAGGGTCCCGGCCCCCACGGTAGCGGTGCGGGCAGTTCTCCAAGGGCTTGGGTGTTTTCCAGAGGGAGGAGATGGAGGGGACTGATTTCTTCAGCGCCCCACAAACCACGCCACCCCACCCCACCCCACCCATGGGACACATCCCGAGAGAGAGAGAGACGCCCCATACACTGGCTCCCCTCCCCCGTGCGCTGTGCCCCAGCCCTGGCCCGGGGGAATAGGCGGCCGCCGGGCCACAGGGTGGGGGGCGCAGCTGAAAGGGGTTGTGGGGGAGGGCCGCCCCTGGCTGGGGTCAAAGGGCGAGCGCCCCGCCCCTCCCGCCCGTGCGCAGTCTGCGGCCCCGGCGCGCTGGGGGTGGGGGGCGGGGAGGTGAAGGAGGCCAGGCGAGGAGAGGAGGGGGGCTTGAAGGTCTCCACCTTGGCGGGTCCAGCCGTGGAGGCGCATCTTGTGTGAGTGTGAGTGAGTGAGTGAGTGTGAGTGTGAGTGTGTGTGTGTACAGAGACAGCCCCCAACCCCGGCCCGCCGCTCCCTGCCCGCCCCGCCTGTCACCCCCCGTCCCTCGGAGCCCGCGGGACCCGGCCGGCGAACTCAACAGGCCCGACCCGGCGCGGGGCCTGGGGCGGGAGGAGGCGGCGGGGAAGCGCAGAGAGGCTCGGCTTCTTGAGCGGGGCAGGGGCGCCCTCCGCCGTCCACGGCCACACCACCCCGAACGCGCCCGATCCCGTCTGGTCTCGGAAGCTAAGCAGGGTCGGGCCTGGTTAGAACTTGGATGGGAGACCGCCCGGTGTATACCGGGTGCCGTAGGCTTCTTCTTTTTTTTTTTTTGCCTCTGGTTCTGTCGCCTTTCTGGGAGTGCGGGGGCGGCCCGGGGTGGGGGTGACCCCCACCCTCAGCGCCCGCCGCGGTGCCTGGCGCCCCAGCCCGCACCGTTGGGCCTCCTCTTGTCCCGAGCCGTGACACCGCCGCCACGCGGCAGCATGCGTGGCTTCTGGACAGTCAGGTCTCAGACCAAAGGTCTGCTCTGTGGGAGCCGACACGCTGGAGGAAACCTTGAGAGTCTGAGAGGGGAGGGAGTTCCAGAAGAAGGCCAGGATGTCATTTTGAGGGAGTATGTGACCAGAACTCCTCCCGTTGCTTTTGGGGTTCTATGGGCTACACGTAGGAATCTTTGGTGGTGGCACCTGATGTTCGGGGATCCGGAGTCACACCCAGACCTGCTCCACAGGCCTCCTTTTACTTTTCTCTTCGGATTCATTTTTTTTTTTTTTTTTTTGAGACAGAGTCTCGGTTTGTTGCCCAGGCTAGAGTGAGTGCCGTGGCGTCAGCCTAGCTCACAGCAACTTCAAACTCCTGGGCTCGAGTGATCCTTCTGCCTCAGCCTCCAGGGTAGCTGGGACTGCAGGCATGCGCCACCATGCCCCGCTAATTTTTTATATATATATCAGTTGGCCAATTAATTTCTTTCTATTTATAGTAGAGACGGGGTCTCGCTCTTGCTCAGGCTGGTTTTGAACTCCTGACCTTGAGCAATCCGCCCGCCTCGGCCTCCCAAGAGCTAGGATTACAGGCGTGAGCCACAGCGCCCGGCCGGATTCATTATTTTTAAAAAGTGTCTCTTATCTCTATTATTGCATTTTCTTTTCTCTCTCTTTTCAAGCAGATGATGGGAGTCCAAGTATTAAGGTGACATGTGTTGCCCGTGCCCCCCTCCCCCCCCCCGTGTTCTTATTCATTTACCTCTCATGTTGTTCCAGCATATTGTGGGGGCACCAATGTTAAGGTCGGGTGCGTTGCCCTCTCCCAGCCTCCCCCCTCGGGTCAGAGCTTCAAGTGCGCCCATCCCCCAGTCGGTGCGTACCCACCCCATTCCTAATGGATGTGTATGCCCATCCCCTCCCCCCACCCGCCCGACACCCACCCGAAGAAGGTGATTCCTCTGTGTCCACTTAGGTGTCCATCGGTTCGTACCCATTTGCTGGTGAGCGCGAGCACGTGGTGCTCGTGTGTCCATTCTTGGGATACTTGGCTTACTGGAACGGGTTCCAGCTCTGGCCAGGAGAACCACGAGAGGTGCCCCCTCACCGCTGCTCCTCATAGCCGAATAGCACTCCGTGGTGTCCACGCGCCACATTTTATTTACCCACTCGTGGGTCGATGGGCACTCGGGTGGCTTCCAGGTCTTTGCGATTGTGACTTGTGCCCTGACACTAACCCTAACCCTTACCCAGCCCGTCTCCTCCACGGCCCCTGCCTGACTGACTCCTTCCCGCCCGGCCTATCACCTGTCACCGTCCTCTGCCCCTGCCTGACACGCTCGTCCCCGCCCGGGCCGTCACCGTCCTCGGCCCCTGCCTGACGGGGCTCCTCCGTCGCCTGGGCCTTCCAAGGGCTTGGTGTGGACGCTGGTTCCAGGACGCCCTCCCAGGAACCCGGTAGCAGGGCGGCCGCAGCGTCTCGTGCAACCCAACCGTCCGCCGGCTGGCCGCCGTCGCTAAGTGGCCTGCGGGGGACGTGCTCCCGCTGTGCCGTGGGGGCCCAGCCTGGTGTCTTCTCTGAGGCCCCGCGGCTGCCGCTCCCCGCAAGGGGATAGCCGCGGAGGTGGGGACCGCCTCCTCATGGGGACGTATACCCAGCTCTCCACGTCGGATTCCGGGGCTCTCTGTCCTGCCAGAAGGCCCAGCTGGCCTGCGGGTCCTTAGAGTGGCAAAAACATCCGAAAACTGAGATTGAGGGTCCGGTGGGTGTCTGCACTTTTGTGCTGGGCACCCCAGGGAGGCCCGGGGGCTGGCTGGACAACGTGGTCTGCTGGGCTGGGGGGGGGGTTTGGAGGAGCAACTGATGCCCTTTGCACTTTGGGTAGCAAGTGTCTGAGGTGTCTCTGGGCCCTGTGCCATGTGGGGGCGGGGGCGGGGGCGGGGTGGGAGGAGGAGGAGGAGGAGGAGGAGGAGGAGGAGGAGGAGGAGGAGGAGGAGGAGGAGGAGGTGGGAAGGGCCGTGGCCTGCAGTGGTGTTCCCCGGGGTGGCACAGCATGTGGCTTCTTCCACAGGCTGCTTGGCCTGGGCTCCCTGCACCTGGGCCTTTGGAGGACTGGCCCTGTGCTTGCCAACACTTCCTGCAGGGACCCAGAGCTGGGAGGTTGCATCTCTCAGCCCTGGGTCGGGCAGAGCCCCAGCGGGCCATGCCCACAACCTCTCTCAGCAGGGGTCCCCCAGAAGGCTCCTTTGGGACCAGGATTCTCTTGCGGGTGACTCTTTAAGGTCTGGCCCCTGGATGGAGGGGCACCAGGAGTAGAGGAGCAGGAAGGGGAAGGGGGTGGCCATGCGAGGGGACACTTTCAGGCCAAGTCCCAGCTTCAGTCTGATCCTCCTGGGAACCCCGGGGTGGACATCACACCTCCTGGTTGCCCCGCTCTGAGACAAGGAGCCGGGCTTCGCATTCCCACAGCAGCCAGTCGTGGGCTGAGGACACCTGGGGCGTTGGGAACTCCCTGGCTTCTCCTTGGTTTAACATCTGGAGCTGCTTGTGAATTGTGCCGCCACACACACCCGAGTGCAGGTGTCTTCTGCACAGACTGCGGGCCTCGCTCTTCTGAGTGCCGCTAGCTCGCGACCCACCCACGGGTGAACCTGGTCAGGGTACTTTCTCTCAGGGGCAGACTCTGATCCGGGCGGGCTACCGGTGTCTCTGTTTGCTCCTTTCTTTCTTCCACTTCGGGAAAGGCTTCCTTACTGGGTGTGGAAATCTCTTATGCCTTTCCTCGCCTATTCTGTCAGCTCTAAAATTCTCTTTCGGTTGCCACCCTCACAGATGGATTAGGAAACTCTTTGCGGTGCACTCATTAGTGAAATGACCTCAATGACGCTGGAATCCAATATCTAATGGCCGATTTTTAGCGAGTCCACACGCCAGGGTGGTTGGGGTCCAGTGCAGCCCCGGCCAGGCCCAGGCCCCTTGGACTGGGCCACAGGAGGACACAGAGGAGGGTCCCGGCCCCCACGGTAGCGGTGCGGGCAGTTCTCCAAGGGCTTGGGTGTTTTCCAGAGGGAGGAGATGGAGGGGACTGATTTCTTCAGCGCCCCACAAACCACGCCACCCCACCCCACCCCACCCATGGGACACATCCCGAGAGAGAGAGAGACGCCCCATACACTGGCTCCCCTCCCCCGTGCGCTGTGCCCCAGCCCTGGCCCGGGGGAATAGGCGGCCGCCGGGCCACAGGGTGGGGGGCGCAGCTGAAAGGGGTTGTGGGGGAGGGCCGCCCCTGGCTGGGGTCAAAGGGCGAGCGCCCCGCCCCTCCCGCCCGTGCGCAGTCTGCGGCCCCGGCGCGCTGGGGGTGGGGGGCGGGGAGGTGAAGGAGGCCAGGCGAGGAGAGGAGGGGGGCTTGAAGGTCTCCACCTTGGCGGGTCCAGCCGTGGAGGCGCATCTTGTGTGAGTGTGAGTGAGTGAGTGAGTGAGTGTGAGTGTGAGTGTGTGTGTGTACAGAGACAGCCCCCAACCCCGGCCCGCCGCTCCCTGCCCGCCCCGCCTGTCACCCCCCGTCCCTCGGAGCCCGCGGGACCCGGCCGGCGAACTCAACAGGCCCGACCCGGCGCGGGGCCTGGGGCGGGAGGAGGCGGCGGGGAAGCGCAGAGAGGCTCGGCTTCTTGAGCGGGGCAGGGGCGCCCTCCGCCGTCCACGGCCACACCACCCCGAACGCGCCCGATCCCGTCTGGTCTCGGAAGCTAAGCAGGGTCGGGCCTGGTTAGAACTTGGATGGGAGACCGCCCGGTGTATACCGGGTGCCGTAGGCTTCTTCTTTTTTTTTTTTTGCCTCTGGTTCTGTCGCGTTTCTGGGAGTGCGGGGGCGGCCCGGGGTGGGGGTGACCCCCACCCTCAGCGCCCGCCGCGGTGCCTGGCGCCCCAGCCCGCACCGTTGGGCCTCCTCTTGTCCCGAGCCGTGACACCGCCGCCACGCGGCAGCATGCGTGGCTTCTGGACAGTCAGGTCTCAGACCAAAGGTCTGCTCTGTGGGAGCCGACACGCTGGAGGAAACCTTGAGAGTCTGAGAGGGGAGGGAGTTCCAGAAGAAGGCCAGGATGTCATTTTGAGGGAGTATGTGACCAGAACTCCTCCCGTTGCTTTTGGGGTTCTATGGGCTACACGTAGGAATCTTTGGTGGTGGCACCTGATGTTCGGGGATCCGGAGTCACACCCAGACCTGCTCCACAGGCCTCCTTTTACTTTTCTCTTCGGATTCATTTTTTTTTTTTTTTTTTTGAGACAGAGTCTCGGTTTGTTGCCCAGGCTAGAGTGAGTGCCGTGGCGTCAGCCTAGCTCACAGCAACTTCAAACTCCTGGGCTCGAGTGATCCTTCTGCCTCAGCCTCCAGGGTAGCTGGGACTGCAGGCATGCGCCACCATGCCCCGCTAATTTTTTATATATATATCAGTTGGCCAATTAATTTCTTTCTATTTATAGTAGAGACGGGGTCTCGCTCTTGCTCAGGCTGGTTTTGAACTCCTGACCTTGAGCAATCCGCCCGCCTCGGCCTCCCAAGAGCTAGGATTACAGGCGTGAGCCACAGCGCCCGGCCGGATTCATTATTTTTAAAAAGTGTCTCTTATCTCTATTATTGCATTTTCTTTTCTCTCTCTTTTCAAGCAGATGATGGGAGTCCAAGTATTAAGGTGACATGTGTTGCCCGTGCCCCCCTCCCCCCCCCCGTGTTCTTATTCATTTACCTCTCATGTTGTTCCAGCATATTGTGGGGGCACCAATGTTAAGGTCGGGTGCGTTGCCCTCTCCCAGCCTCCCCCCTCGGGTCAGAGCTTCAAGTGCGCCCATCCCCCAGTCGGTGCGTACCCACCCCATTCCTAATGGATGTGTATGCCCATCCCCTCCCCCCACCCGCCCGACACCCACCCGAAGAAGGTGATTCCTCTGTGTCCACTTAGGTGTCCATCGGTTCGTACCCATTTGCTGGTGAGCGCGAGCACGTGGTGCTCGTGTGTCCATTCTTGGGATACTTGGCTTACTGGAACGGGTTCCAGCTCTGGCCAGGAGAACCACGAGAGGTGCCCCCTCACCGCTGCTCCTCATAGCCGAATAGCACTCCGTGGTGTCCACGCGCCACATTTTATTTACCCACTCGTGGGTCGATGGGCACTCGGGTGGCTTCCAGGTCTTTGCGATTGTGACTTGTGCCCTGACACTAACCCTAACCCTTACCCAGCCCGTCTCCTCCACGGCCCCTGCCTGACTGACTCCTTCCCGCCCGGCCTATCACCTGTCACCGTCCTCTGCCCCTGCCTGACACGCTCGTCCCCGCCCGGGCCGTCACCGTCCTCGGCCCCTGCCTGACGGGGCTCCTCCGTCGCCTGGGCCTTCCAAGGGCTTGGTGTGGACGCTGGTTCCAGGACGCCCTCCCAGGAACCCGGTAGCAGGGCGGCCGCAGCGTCTCGTGCAACCCAACCGTCCGCCGGCTGGCCGCCGTCGCTAAGTGGCCTGCGGGGGACGTGCTCCCGCTGTGCCGTGGGGGCCCAGCCTGGTGTCTTCTCTGAGGCCCCGCGGCTGCCGCTCCCCGCAAGGGGATAGCCGCGGAGGTGGGGACCGCCTCCTCATGGGGACGTATACCCAGCTCTCCACGTCGGATTCCGGGGCTCTCTGTCCTGCCAGAAGGCCCAGCTGGCCTGCGGGTCCTTAGAGTGGCAAAAACATCCGAAAACTGAGATTGAGGGTCCGGTGGGTGTCTGCACTTTTGTGCTGGGCACCCCAGGGAGGCCCGGGGGCTGGCTGGACAACGTGGTCTGCTGGGCTGGGGGGGGGGTTTGGAGGAGCAACTGATGCCCTTTGCACTTTGGGTAGCAAGTGTCTGAGGTGTCTCTGGGCCCTGTGCCATGTGGGGGCGGGGGCGGGGGCGGGGTGGGAGGAGGAGGAGGAGGAGGAGGAGGAGGAGGAGGAGGAGGAGGAGGTGGGAAGGGCCGTGGCCTGCAGTGGTGTTCCCCGGGGTGGCACAGCATGTGGCTTCTTCCACAGGCTGCTTGGCCTGGGCTCCCTGCACCTGGGCCTTTGGAGGACTGGCCCTGTGCTTGCCAACACTTCCTGCAGGGACCCAGAGCTGGGAGGTTGCATCTCTCAGCCCTGGGTCGGGCAGAGCCCCAGCGGGCCATGCCCACAACCTCTCTCAGCAGGGGTCCCCCAGAAGGCTCCTTTGGGACCAGGATTCTCTTGCGGGTGACTCTTTAAGGTCTGGCCCCTGGATGGAGGGGCACCAGGAGTAGAGGAGCAGGAAGGGGAAGGGGGTGGCCATGCGAGGGGACACTTTCAGGCCAAGTCCCAGCTTCAGTCTGATCCTCCTGGGAACCCCGGGGTGGACATCACACCTCCTGGTTGCCCCGCTCTGAGACAAGGAGCCGGGCTTCGCATTCCCACAGCAGCCAGTCGTGGGCTGAGGACACCTGGGGCGTTGGGAACTCCCTGGCTTCTCCTTGGTTTAACATCTGGAGCTGCTTGTGAATTGTGCCGCCACACACACCCGAGTGCAGGTGTCTTCTGCACAGACTGCGGGCCTCGCTCTTCTGAGTGCCGCTAGCTCGCGACCCACCCACGGGTGAACCTGGTCAGGGTACTTTCTCTCAGGGGCAGACTCTGATCCGGGCGGGCTACCGGTGTCTCTGTTTGCTCCTTTCTTTCTTCCACTTCGGGAAAGGCTTCCTTACTGGGTGTGGAAATCTCCTATGCCTTTCCTCGCCTATTCTGTCAGCTCTAAAATTCTCTTTCGGTTGCCACCCTCACAGATGGATTAGGAAACTCTTTGCGGTGCACTCATTAGTGAAATGACCTCAATGACGCTGGAATCCAATATCTAATGGCCGATTTTTAGCGAGTCCACACGCCAGGGTGGTTGGGGTCCAGTGCAGCCCCGGCCAGGCCCAGGCCCCTTGGACTGGGCCACAGGAGGACACAGAGGAGGGTCCCGGCCCCCACGGTAGCGGTGCGGGCAGTTCTCCAAGGGCTTGGGTGTTTTCCAGAGGGAGGAGATGGAGGGGACTGATTTCTTCAGCGCCCCACAAACCACGCCACCCCACCCCACCCCACCCATGGGACACATCCCGAGAGAGAGAGAGACGCCCCATACACTGGCTCCCCTCCCCCGTGCGCTGTGCCCCAGCCCTGGCCCGGGGGAATAGGCGGCCGCCGGGCCACAGGGTGGGGGGCGCAGCTGAAAGGGGTTGTGGGGGAGGGCCGCCCCTGGCTGGGGTCAAAGGGCGAGCGCCCCGCCCCTCCCGCCCGTGCGCAGTCTGCGGCCCCGGCGCGCTGGGGGTGGGGGGCGGGGAGGTGAAGGAGGCCAGGCGAGGAGAGGAGGGGGGCTTGAAGGTCTCCACCTTGGCGGGTCCAGCCGTGGAGGCGCATCTTGTGTGAGTGTGAGTGAGTGAGTGAGTGTGAGTGTGAGTGTGTGTGTGTACAGAGACAGCCCCCAACCCCGGCCCGCCGCTCCCTGCCCGCCCCGCCTGTCACCCCCCGTCCCTCGGAGCCCGCGGGACCCGGCCGGCGAACTCAACAGGCCCGACCCGGCGCGGGGCCTGGGGCGGGAGGAGGCGGCGGGGAAGCGCAGAGAGGCTCGGCTTCTTGAGCGGGGCAGGGGCGCCCTCCGCCGTCCACGGCCACACCACCCCGAACGCGCCCGATCCCGTCTGGTCTCGGAAGCTAAGCAGGGTCGGGCCTGGTTAGAACTTGGATGGGAGACCGCCCGGTGTATACCGGGTGCCGTAGGCTTCTTCTTTTTTTTTTTTTGCCTCTGGTTCTGTCGCCTTTCTGGGAGTGCGGGGGCGGCCCGGGGTGGGGGTGACCCCCACCCTCAGCGCCCGCCGCGGTGCCTGGCGCCCCAGCCCGCACCGTTGGGCCTCCTCTTGTCCCGAGCCGTGACACCGCCGCCACGCGGCAGCATGCGTGGCTTCTGGACAGTCAGGTCTCAGACCAAAGGTCTGCTCTGTGGGAGCCGACACGCTGGAGGAAACCTTGAGAGTCTGAGAGGGGAGGGAGTTCCAGAAGAAGGCCAGGATGTCATTTTGAGGGAGTATGTGACCAGAACTCCTCCCGTTGCTTTTGGGGTTCTATGGGCTACACGTAGGAATCTTTGGTGGTGGCACCTGATGTTCGGGGATCCGGAGTCACACCCAGACCTGCTCCACAGGCCTCCTTTTACTTTTCTCTTCGGATTCATTTTTTTTTTTTTTTTTTTGAGACAGAGTCTCGGTTTGTTGCCCAGGCTAGAGTGAGTGCCGTGGCGTCAGCCTAGCTCACAGCAACTTCAAACTCCTGGGCTCGAGTGATCCTTCTGCCTCAGCCTCCAGGGTAGCTGGGACTGCAGGCATGCGCCACCATGCCCCGCTAATTTTTTATATATATATCAGTTGGCCAATTAATTTCTTTCTATTTATAGTAGAGACGGGGTCTCGCTCTTGCTCAGGCTGGTTTTGAACTCCTGACCTTGAGCAATCCGCCCGCCTCGGCCTCCCAAGAGCTAGGATTACAGGCGTGAGCCACAGCGCCCGGCCGGATTCATTATTTTTAAAAAGTGTCTCTTATCTCTATTATTGCATTTTCTTTTCTCTCTCTTTTCAAGCAGATGATGGGAGTCCAAGTATTAAGGTGACATGTGTTGCCCGTGCCCCCCTCCCCCCCCCCGTGTTCTTATTCATTTACCTCTCATGTTGTTCCAGCATATTGTGGGGGCACCAATGTTAAGGTCGGGTGCGTTGCCCTCTCCCAGCCTCCCCCCTCGGGTCAGAGCTTCAAGTGCGCCCATCCCCCAGTCGGTGCGTACCCACCCCATTCCTAATGGATGTGTATGCCCATCCCCTCCCCCCACCCGCCCGACACCCACCAGAAGAAGGTGATTCCTCTGTGTCCACTTAGGTGTCCATCGGTTCGTACCCATTTGCTGGTGAGCGCGAGCACGTGGTGCTCGTGTGTCCATTCTTGGGATACTTGGCTTACTGGAACGGGTTCCAGCTCTGGCCAGGAGAACCACGAGAGGTGCCCCCTCACCGCTGCTCCTCATAGCCGAATAGCACTCCGTGGTGTCCACGCGCCACATTTTATTTACCCACTCGTGGGTCGATGGGCACTCGGGTGGCTTCCAGGTCTTTGCGATTGTGACTTGTGCCCTGACACTAACCCTAACCCTTACCCAGCCCGTCTCCTCCACGGCCCCTGCCTGACTGACTCCTTCCCGCCCGGCCTATCACCTGTCACCGTCCTCTGCCCCTGCCTGACACGCTCGTCCCCGCCCGGGCCGTCACCGTCCTCGGCCCCTGCCTGACGGGGCTCCTCCGTCGCCTGGGCCTTCCAAGGGCTTGGTGTGGACGCTGGTTCCAGGACGCCCTCCCAGGAACCCGGTAGCAGGGCGGCCGCAGCGTCTCGTGCAACCCAACCGTCCGCCGGCTGGCCGCCGTCGCTAAGTGGCCTGCGGGGGACGTGCTCCCGCTGTGCCGTGGGGGCCCAGCCTGGTGTCTTCTCTGAGGCCCCGCGGCTGCCGCTCCCCGCAAGGGGATAGCCGCGGAGGTGGGGACCGCCTCCTCATGGGGACGTATACCCAGCTCTCCACGTCGGATTCCGGGGCTCTCTGTCCTGCCAGAAGGCCCAGCTGGCCTGCGGGTCCTTAGAGTGGCAAAAACATCCGAAAACTGAGATTGAGGGTCCGGTGGGTGTCTGCACTTTTGTGCTGGGCACCCCAGGGAGGCCCGGGGGCTGGCTGGACAACGTGGTCTGCTGGGCTGGGGGGGGGGGTTTGGAGGAGCAACTGATGCCCTTTGCACTTTGGGTAGCAAGTGTCTGAGGTGTCTCTGGGCCCTGTGCCATGTGGGGGCGGGGGCGGGGGCGGGGTGGGAGGAGGAGGAGGAGGAGGAGGAGGAGGAGGAGGAGGAGGAGGAGGAGGAGGTGGGAAGGGCCGTGGCCTGCAGTGGTGTTCCCCGGGGTGGCACAGCATGTGGCTTCTTCCACAGGCTGCTTGGCCTGGGCTCCCTGCACCTGGGCCTTTGGAGGACTGGCCCTGTGCTTGCCAACACTTCCTGCAGGGACCCAGAGCTGGGAGGTTGCATCTCTCAGCCCTGGGTCGGGCAGAGCCCCAGCGGGCCATGCCCACAACCTCTCTCAGCAGGGGTCCCCCAGAAGGCTCCTTTGGGACCAGGATTCTCTTGCGGGTGACTCTTTAAGGTCTGGCCCCTGGATGGAGGGGCACCAGGAGTAGAGGAGCAGGAAGGGGAAGGGGGTGGCCATGCGAGGGGACACTTTCAGGCCAAGTCCCAGCTTCAGTCTGATCCTCCTGGGAACCCCGGGGTGGACATCACACCTCCTGGTTGCCCCGCTCTGAGACAAGGAGCCGGGCTTCGCATTCCCACAGCAGCCAGTCGTGGGCTGAGGACACCTGGGGCGTTGGGAACTCCCTGGCTTCTCCTTGGTTTAACATCTGGAGCTGCTTGTGAATTGTGCCGCCACACACACCCGAGTGCAGGTGTCTTCTGCACAGACTGCGGGCCTCGCTCTTCTGAGTGCCGCTAGCTCGCGACCCACCCACGGGTGAACCTGGTCAGGGTACTTTCTCTCAGGGGCAGACTCTGATCCGGGCGGGCTACCGGTGTCTCTGTTTGCTCCTTTCTTTCTTCCACTTCGGGAAAGGCTTCCTTACTGGGTGTGGAAATCTCTTATGCCTTTCCTCGCCTATTCTGTCAGCTCTAAAATTCTCTTTCGGTTGCCACCCTCACAGATGGATTAGGAAACTCTTTGCGGTGCACTCATTAGTGAAATGACCTCAATGACGCTGGAATCCAATATCTAATGGCCGATTTTTAGCGAGTCCACACGCCAGGGTGGTTGGGGTCCAGTGCAGCCCCGGCCAGGCCCAGGCCCCTTGGACTGGGCCACAGGAGGACACAGAGGAGGGTCCCGGCCCCCACGGTAGCGGTGCGGGCAGTTCTCCAAGGGCTTGGGTGTTTTCCAGAGGGAGGAGATGGAGGGGACTGATTTCTTCAGCGCCCCACAAACCACGCCACCCCACCCCACCCCACCCATGGGACACATCCCGAGAGAGAGAGAGACGCCCCATACACTGGCTCCCCTCCCCCGTGCGCTGTGCCCCAGCCCTGGCCCGGGGGAATAGGCGGCCGCCGGGCCACAGGGTGGGGGGCGCAGCTGAAAGGGGTTGTGGGGGAGGGCCGCCCCTGGCTGGGGTCAAAGGGCGAGCGCCCCGCCCCTCCCGCCCGTGCGCAGTCTGCGGCCCCGGCGCGCTGGGGGTGGGGGGCGGGGAGGTGAAGGAGGCCAGGCGAGGAGAGGAGGGGGGCTTGAAGGTCTCCACCTTGGCGGGTCCAGCCGTGGAGGCGCATCTTGTGTGAGTGTGAGTGAGTGAGTGAGTGTGAGTGTGAGTGTGTGTGTGTACAGAGACAGCCCCCAACCCCGGCCCGCCGCTCCCTGCCCGCCCCGCCTGTCACCCCCCGTCCCTCGGAGCCCGCGGGACCCGGCCGGCGAACTCAACAGGCCCGACCCGGCGCGGGGCCTGGGGCGGGAGGAGGCGGCGGGGAAGCGCAGAGAGGCTCGGCTTCTTGAGCGGGGCAGGGGCGCCCTCCGCCGTCCACGGCCACACCACCCCGAACGCGCCCGATCCCGTCTGGTCTCGGAAGCTAAGCAGGGTCGGGCCTGGTTAGAACTTGGATGGGAGACCGCCCGGTGTATACCGGGTGCCGTAGGCTTCTTCTTTTTTTTTTTTTGCCTCTGGTTCTGTCGCCTTTCTGGGAGTGCGGGGGCGGCCCGGGGTGGGGGTGACCCCCACCCTCAGCGCCCGCCGCGGTGCCTGGCGCCCCAGCCCGCACCGTTGGGCCTCCTCTTGTCCCGAGCCGTGACACCGCCGCCACGCGGCAGCATGCGTGGCTTCTGGACAGTCAGGTCTCAGACCAAAGGTCTGCTCTGTGGGAGCCGACACGCTGGAGGAAACCTTGAGAGTCTGAGAGGGGAGGGAGTTCCAGAAGAAGGCCAGGATGTCATTTTGAGGGAGTATGTGACCAGAACTCCTCCCGTTGCTTTTGGGGTTCTATGGGCTACACGTAGGAATCTTTGGTGGTGGCACCTGATGTTCGGGGATCCGGAGTCACACCCAGACCTGCTCCACAGGCCTCCTTTTACTTTTCTCTTCGGATTCATTTTTTTTTTTTTTTTTTTGAGACAGAGTCTCGGTTTGTTGCCCAGGCTAGAGTGAGTGCCGTGGCGTCAGCCTAGCTCACAGCAACTTCAAACTCCTGGGCTCGAGTGATCCTTCTGCCTCAGCCTCCAGGGTAGCTGGGACTGCAGGCATGCGCCACCATGCCCCGCTAATTTTTTATATATATATCAGTTGGCCAATTAATTTCTTTCTATTTATAGTAGAGACGGGGTCTCGCTCTTGCTCAGGCTGGTTTTGAACTCCTGACCTTGAGCAATCCGCCCGCCTCGGCCTCCCAAGAGCTAGGATTACAGGCGTGAGCCACAGCGCCCGGCCGGATTCATTATTTTTAAAAAGTGTCTCTTATCTCTATTATTGCATTTTCTTTTCTCTCTCTTTTCAAGCAGATGATGGGAGTCCAAGTATTAAGGTGACATGTGTTGCCCGTGCCCCCCTCCCCCCCCCCCGTGTTCTTATTCATTTACCTCTCATGTTGTTCCAGCATATTGTGGGGGCACCAATGTTAAGGTCGGGTGCGTTGCCCTCTCCCAGCCTCCCCCCTCGGGTCAGAGCTTCAAGTGCGCCCATCCCCCAGTCGGTGCGTACCCACCCCATTCCTAATGGATGTGTATGCCCATCCCCTCCCCCCACCCGCCCGACACCCACCCGAAGAAGGTGATTCCTCTGTGTCCACTTAGGTGTCCATCGGTTCGTACCCATTTGCTGGTGAGCGCGAGCACGTGGTGCTCGTGTGTCCATTCTTGGGATACTTGGCTTACTGGAACGGGTTCCAGCTCTGGCCAGGAGAACCACGAGAGGTGCCCCCTCACCGCTGCTCCTCATAGCCGAATAGCACTCCGTGGTGTCCACGCGCCACATTTTATTTACCCACTCGTGGGTCGATGGGCACTCGGGTGGCTTCCAGGTCTTTGCGATTGTGACTTGTGCCCTGACACTAACCCTAACCCTTACCCAGCCCGTCTCCTCCACGGCCCCTGCCTGACTGACTCCTTCCCGCCCGGCCTATCACCTGTCACCGTCCTCTGCCCCTGCCTGACACGCTCGTCCCCGCCCGGGCCGTCACCGTCCTCGGCCCCTGCCTGACGGGGCTCCTCCGTCGCCTGGGCCTTCCAAGGGCTTGGTGTGGACGCTGGTTCCAGGACGCCCTCCCAGGAACCCGGTAGCAGGGCGGCCGCAGCGTCTCGTGCAACCCAACCGTCCGCCGGCTGGCCGCCGTCGCTAAGTGGCCTGCGGGGGACGTGCTCCCGCTGTGCCGTGGGGGCCCAGCCTGGTGTCTTCTCTGAGGCCCCGCGGCTGCCGCTCCCCGCAAGGGGATAGCCGCGGAGGTGGGGACCGCCTCCTCATGGGGACGTATACCCAGCTCTCCACGTCGGATTCCGGGGCTCTCTGTCCTGCCAGAAGGCCCAGCTGGCCTGCGGGTCCTTAGAGTGGCAAAAACATCCGAAAACTGAGATTGAGGGTCCGGTGGGTGTCTGCACTTTTGTGCTGGGCACCCCAGGGAGGCCCGGGGGCTGGCTGGACAACGTGGTCTGCTGGGCTGGGGGGGGGGTTTGGAGGAGCAACTGATGCCCTTTGCACTTTGGGTAGCAAGTGTCTGAGGTGTCTCTGGGCCCTGTGCCATGTGGGGGCGGGGGCGGGGGCGGGGTGGGAGGAGGAGGAGGAGGAGGAGGAGGAGGAGGAGGAGGAGGAGGAGGAGGAGGAGGAGGAGGTGGGAAGGGCCGTGGCCTGCAGTGGTGTTCCCCGGGGTGGCACAGCATGTGGCTTCTTCCACAGGCTGCTTGGCCTGGGCTCCCTGCACCTGGGCCTTTGGAGGACTGGCCCTGTGCTTGCCAACACTTCCTGCAGGGACCCAGAGCTGGGAGGTTGCATCTCTCAGCCCTGGGTCGGGCAGAGCCCCAGCGGGCCATGCCCACAACCTCTCTCAGCAGGGGTCCCCCAGAAGGCTCCTTTGGGACCAGGATTCTCTTGCGGGTGACTCTTTAAGGTCTGGCCCCTGGATGGAGGGGCACCAGGAGTAGAGGAGCAGGAAGGGGAAGGGGGTGGCCATGCGAGGGGACACTTTCAGGCCAAGTCCCAGCTTCAGTCTGATCCTCCTGGGAACCCCGGGGTGGACATCACACCTCCTGGTTGCCCCGCTCTGAGACAAGGAGCCGGGCTTCGCATTCCCACAGCAGCCAGTCGTGGGCTGAGGACACCTGGGGCGTTGGGAACTCCCTGGCTTCTCCTTGGTTTAACATCTGGAGCTGCTTGTGAATTGTGCCGCCACACACACCCGAGTGCAGGTGTCTTCTGCACAGACTGCGGGCCTCGCTCTTCTGAGTGCCGCTAGCTCGCGACCCACCCACGGGTGAACCTGGTCAGGGTACTTTCTCTCAGGGGCAGACTCTGATCCGGGCGGGCTACCGGTGTCTCTGTTTGCTCCTTTCTTTCTTCCACTTCGGGAAAGGCTTCCTTACTGGGTGTGGAAATCTCTTATGCCTTTCCTCGCCTATTCTGTCAGCTCTAAAATTCTCTTTCGGTTGCCACCCTCACAGATGGATTAGGAAACTCTTTGCGGTGCACTCATTAGTGAAATGACCTCAATGACGCTGGAATCCAATATCTAATGGCCGATTTTTAGCGAGTCCACACGCCAGGGTGGTTGGGGTCCAGTGCAGCCCCGGCCAGGCCCAGGCCCCTTGGACTGGGCCACAGGAGGACACAGAGGAGGGTCCCGGCCCCCACGGTAGCGGTGCGGGCAGTTCTCCAAGGGCTTGGGTGTTTTCCAGAGGGAGGAGATGGAGGGGACTGATTTCTTCAGCGCCCCACAAACCACGCCACCCCACCCCACCCCACCCATGGGACACATCCCGAGAGAGAGAGAGACGCCCCATACACTGGCTCCCCTCCCCCGTGCGCTGTGCCCCAGCCCTGGCCCGGGGGAATAGGCGGCCGCCGGGCCACAGGGTGGGGGGCGCAGCTGAAAGGGGTTGTGGGGGAGGGCCGCCCCTGGCTGGGGTCAAAGGGCGAGCGCCCCGCCCCTCCCGCCCGTGCGCAGTCTGCGGCCCCGGCGCGCTGGGGGTGGGGGGCGGGGAGGTGAAGGAGGCCAGGCGAGGAGAGGAGGGGGGCTTGAAGGTCTCCACCTTGGCGGGTCCAGCCGTGGAGGCGCATCTTGTGTGAGTGTGAGTGAGTGAGTGAGTGTGAGTGTGAGTGTGTGTGTGTACAGAGACAGCCCCCAACCCCGGCCCGCCGCTCCCTGCCCGCCCCGCCTGTCACCCCCCGTCCCTCGGAGCCCGCGGGACCCGGCCGGCGAACTCAACAGGCCCGACCCGGCGCGGGGCCTGGGGCGGGAGGAGGCGGCGGGGAAGCGCAGAGAGGCTCGGCTTCTTGAGCGGGGCAGGGGCGCCCTCCGCCGTCCACGGCCACACCACCCCGAACGCGCCCGATCCCGTCTGGTCTCGGAAGCTAAGCAGGGTCGGGCCTGGTTAGAACTTGGATGGGAGACCGCCCGGTGTATACCGGGTGCCGTAGGCTTCTTCTTTTTTTTTTTTTGCCTCTGGTTCTGTCGCCTTTCTGGGAGTGCGGGGGCGGCCCGGGGTGGGGGTGACCCCCACCCTCAGCGCCCGCCGCGGTGCCTGGCGCCCCAGCCCGCACCGTTGGGCCTCCTCTTGTCCCGAGCCGTGACACCGCCGCCACGCGGCAGCATGCGTGGCTTCTGGACAGTCAGGTCTCAGACCAAAGGTCTGCTCTGTGGGAGCCGACACGCTGGAGGAAACCTTGAGAGTCTGAGAGGGGAGGGAGTTCCAGAAGAAGGCCAGGATGTCATTTTGAGGGAGTATGTGACCAGAACTCCTCCCGTTGCTTTTGGGGTTCTATGGGCTACACGTAGGAATCTTTGGTGGTGGCACCTGATGTTCGGGGATCCGGAGTCACACCCAGACCTGCTCCACAGGCCTCCTTTTACTTTTCTCTTCGGATTCATTTTTTTTTTTTTTTTTTTGAGACAGAGTCTCGGTTTGTTGCCCAGGCTAGAGTGAGTGCCGTGGCGTCAGCCTAGCTCACAGCAACTTCAAACTCCTGGGCTCGAGTGATCCTTCTGCCTCAGCCTCCAGGGTAGCTGGGACTGCAGGCATGCGCCACCATGCCCCGCTAATTTTTTATATATATATCAGTTGGCCAATTAATTTCTTTCTATTTATAGTAGAGACGGGGTCTCGCTCTTGCTCAGGCTGGTTTTGAACTCCTGACCTTGAGCAATCCGCCCGCCTCGGCCTCCCAAGAGCTAGGATTACAGGCGTGAGCCACAGCGCCCGGCCGGATTCATTATTTTTAAAAAGTGTCTCTTATCTCTATTATTGCATTTTCTTTTCTCTCTCTTTTCAAGCAGATGATGGGAGTCCAAGTATTAAGGTGACATGTGTTGCCCGTGCCCCCCTCCCCCCCCCCCGTGTTCTTATTCATTTACCTCTCATGTTGTTCCAGCATATTGTGGGGGCACCAATGTTAAGGTCGGGTGCGTTGCCCTCTCCCAGCCTCCCCCCTCGGGTCAGAGCTTCAAGTGCGCCCATCCCCCAGTCGGTGCGTACCCACCCCATTCCTAATGGATGTGTATGCCCATCCCCTCCCCCCACCCGCCCGACACCCACCCGAAGAAGGTGATTCCTCTGTGTCCACTTAGGTGTCCATCGGTTCGTACCCATTTGCTGGTGAGCGCGAGCACGTGGTGCTCGTGTGTCCATTCTTGGGATACTTGGCTTACTGGAACGGGTTCCAGCTCTGGCCAGGAGAACCACGAGAGGTGCCCCCTCACCGCTGCTCCTCATAGCCGAATAGCACTCCGTGGTGTCCACGCGCCACATTTTATTTACCCACTCGTGGGTCGATGGGCACTCGGGTGGCTTCCAGGTCTTTGCGATTGTGACTTGTGCCCTGACACTAACCCTAACCCTTACCCAGCCCGTCTCCTCCACGGCCCCTGCCTGACTGACTCCTTCCCGCCCGGCCTATCACCTGTCACCGTCCTCTGCCCCTGCCTGACACGCTCGTCCCCGCCCGGGCCGTCACCGTCCTCGGCCCCTGCCTGACGGGGCTCCTCCGTCGCCTGGGCCTTCCAAGGGCTTGGTGTGGACGCTGGTTCCAGGACGCCCTCCCAGGAACCCGGTAGCAGGGCGGCCGCAGCGTCTCGTGCAACCCAACCGTCCGCCGGCTGGCCGCCGTCGCTAAGTGGCCTGCGGGGGACGTGCTCCCGCTGTGCCGTGGGGGCCCAGCCTGGTGTCTTCTCTGAGGCCCCGCGGCTGCCGCTCCCCGCAAGGGGATAGCCGCGGAGGTGGGGACCGCCTCCTCATGGGGACGTATACCCAGCTCTCCACGTCGGATTCCGGGGCTCTCTGTCCTGCCAGAAGGCCCAGCTGGCCTGCGGGTCCTTAGAGTGGCAAAAACATCCGAAAACTGAGATTGAGGGTCCGGTGGGTGTCTGCACTTTTGTGCTGGGCACCCCAGGGAGGCCCGGGGGCTGGCTGGACAACGTGGTCTGCTGGGCTGGGGGGGGGGTTTGGAGGAGCAACTGATGCCCTTTGCACTTTGGGTAGCAAGTGTCTGAGGTGTCTCTGGGCCCTGTGCCATGTGGGGGCGGGGGCGGGGGCGGGGTGGGAGGAGGAGGAGGAGGAGGAGGAGGAGGAGGAGGAGGAGGAGGAGGAGGAGGAGGAGGAGGTGGGAAGGGCCGTGGCCTGCAGTGGTGTTCCCCGGGGTGGCACAGCATGTGGCTTCTTCCACAGGCTGCTTGGCCTGGGCTCCCTGCACCTGGGCCTTTGGAGGACTGGCCCTGTGCTTGCCAACACTTCCTGCAGGGACCCAGAGCTGGGAGGTTGCATCTCTCAGCCCTGGGTCGGGCAGAGCCCCAGCGGGCCATGCCCACAACCTCTCTCAGCAGGGGTCCCCCAGAAGGCTCCTTTGGGACCAGGATTCTCTTGCGGGTGACTCTTTAAGGTCTGGCCCCTGGATGGAGGGGCACCAGGAGTAGAGGAGCAGGAAGGGGAAGGGGGTGGCCATGCGAGGGGACACTTTCAGGCCAAGTCCCAGCTTCAGTCTGATCCTCCTGGGAACCCCGGGGTGGACATCACACCTCCTGGTTGCCCCGCTCTGAGACAAGGAGCCGGGCTTCGCATTCCCACAGCAGCCAGTCGTGGGCTGAGGACACCTGGGGCGTTGGGAACTCCCTGGCTTCTCCTTGGTTTAACATCTGGAGCTGCTTGTGAATTGTGCCGCCACACACACCCGAGTGCAGGTGTCTTCTGCACAGACTGCGGGCCTCGCTCTTCTGAGTGCCGCTAGCTCGCGACCCACCCACGGGTGAACCTGGTCAGGGTACTTTCTCTCAGGGGCAGACTCTGATCCGGGCGGGCTACCGGTGTCTCTGTTTGCTCCTTTCTTTCTTCCACTTCGGGAAAGGCTTCCTTACTGGGTGTGGAAATCTCTTATGCCTTTCCTCGCCTATTCTGTCAGCTCTAAAATTCTCTTTCGGTTGCCACCCTCACAGATGGATTAGGAAACTCTTTGCGGTGCACTCATTAGTGAAATGACCTCAATGACGCTGGAATCCAATATCTAATGGCCGATTTTTAGCGAGTCCACACGCCAGGGTGGTTGGGGTCCAGTGCAGCCCCGGCCAGGCCCAGGCCCCTTGGACTGGGCCACAGGAGGACACAGAGGAGGGTCCCGGCCCCCACGGTAGCGGTGCGGGCAGTTCTCCAAGGGCTTGGGTGTTTTCCAGAGGGAGGAGATGGAGGGGACTGATTTCTTCAGCGCCCCACAAACCACGCCACCCCACCCCACCCCACCCATGGGACACATCCCGAGAGAGAGAGAGACGCCCCATACACTGGCTCCCCTCCCCCGTGCGCTGTGCCCCAGCCCTGGCCCGGGGGAATAGGCGGCCGCCGGGCCACAGGGTGGGGGGCGCAGCTGAAAGGGGTTGTGGGGGAGGGCCGCCCCTGGCTGGGGTCAAAGGGCGAGCGCCCCGCCCCTCCCGCCCGTGCGCAGTCTGCGGCCCCGGCGCGCTGGGGGTGGGGGGCGGGGAGGTGAAGGAGGCCAGGCGAGGAGAGGAGGGGGGCTTGAAGGTCTCCACCTTGGCGGGTCCAGCCGTGGAGGCGCATCTTGTGTGAGTGTGAGTGAGTGAGTGAGTGAGTGTGAGTGTGAGTGTGTGTGTGTACAGAGACAGCCCCCAACCCCGGCCCGCCGCTCCCTGCCCGCCCCGCCTGTCACCCCCCGTCCCTCGGAGCCCGCGGGACCCGGCCGGCGAACTCAACAGGCCCGACCCGGCGCGGGGCCTGGGGCGGGAGGAGGCGGCGGGGAAGCGCAGAGAGGCTCGGCTTCTTGAGCGGGGCAGGGGCGCCCTCCGCCGTCCACGGCCACACCACCCCGAACGCGCCCGATCCCGTCTGGTCTCGGAAGCTAAGCAGGGTCGGGCCTGGTTAGAACTTGGATGGGAGACCGCCCGGTGTATACCGGGTGCCGTAGGCTTCTTCTTTTTTTTTTTTTGCCTCTGGTTCTGTCGCCTTTCTGGGAGTGCGGGGGCGGCCCGGGGTGGGGGTGACCCCCACCCTCAGCGCCCGCCGCGGTGCCTGGCGCCCCAGCCCGCACCGTTGGGCCTCCTCTTGTCCCGAGCCGTGACACCGCCGCCACGCGGCAGCATGCGTGGCTTCTGGACAGTCAGGTCTCAGACCAAAGGTCTGCTCTGTGGGAGCCGACACGCTGGAGGAAACCTTGAGAGTCTGAGAGGGGAGGGAGTTCCAGAAGAAGGCCAGGATGTCATTTTGAGGGAGTATGTGACCAGAACTCCTCCCGTTGCTTTTGGGGTTCTATGGGCTACACGTAGGAATCTTTGGTGGTGGCACCTGATGTTCGGGGATCCGGAGTCACACCCAGACCTGCTCCACAGGCCTCCTTTTACTTTTCTCTTCGGATTCATTTTTTTTTTTTTTTTTTGAGACAGAGTCTCGGTTTGTTGCCCAGGCTAGAGTGAGTGCCGTGGCGTCAGCCTAGCTCACAGCAACTTCAAACTCCTGGGCTCGAGTGATCCTTCTGCCTCAGCCTCCAGGGTAGCTGGGACTGCAGGCATGCGCCACCATGCCCCGCTAATTTTTTATATATATATCAGTTGGCCAATTAATTTCTTTCTATTTATAGTAGAGACGGGGTCTCGCTCTTGCTCAGGCTGGTTTTGAACTCCTGACCTTGAGCAATCCGCCCGCCTCGGCCTCCCAAGAGCTAGGATTACAGGCGTGAGCCACAGCGCCCGGCCGGATTCATTATTTTTAAAAAGTGTCTCTTATCTCTATTATTGCATTTTCTTTTCTCTCTCTTTTCAAGCAGATGATGGGAGTCCAAGTATTAAGGTGACATGTGTTGCCCGTGCCCCCCTCCCCCCCCCCGTGTTCTTATTCATTTACCTCTCATGTTGTTCCAGCATATTGTGGGGGCACCAATGTTAAGGTCGGGTGCGTTGCCCTCTCCCAGCCTCCCCCCTCGGGTCAGAGCTTCAAGTGCGCCCATCCCCCAGTCGGTGCGTACCCACCCCATTCCTAATGGATGTGTATGCCCATCCCCTCCCCCCACCCGCCCGACACCCACCCGAAGAAGGTGATTCCTCTGTGTCCACTTAGGTGTCCATCGGTTCGTACCCATTTGCTGGTGAGCGCGAGCACGTGGTGCTCGTGTGACCATTCTTGGGATACTTGGCTTACTGGAACGGGTTCCAGCTCTGGCCAGGAGAACCACGAGAGGTGCCCCCTCACCGCTGCTCCTCATAGCCGAATAGCACTCCGTGGTGTCCACGCGCCACATTTTATTTACCCACTCGTGGGTCGATGGGCACTCGGGTGGCTTCCAGGTCTTTGCGATTGTGACTTGTGCCCTGACACTAACCCTAACCCTTACCCAGCCCGTCTCCTCCACGGCCCCTGCCTGACTGACTCCTTCCCGCCCGGCCTATCACCTGTCACCGTCCTCTGCCCCTGCCTGACACGCTCGTCCCCGCCCGGGCCGTCACCGTCCTCGGCCCCTGCCTGACGGGGCTCCTCCGTCGCCTGGGCCTTCCAAGGGCTTGGTGTGGACGCTGGTTCCAGGACGCCCTCCCAGGAACCCGGTAGCAGGGCGGCCGCAGCGTCTCGTGCAACCCAACCGTCCGCCGGCTGGCCGCCGTCGCTAAGTGGCCTGCGGGGGACGTGCTCCCGCTGTGCCGTGGGGGCCCAGCCTGGTGTCTTCTCTGAGGCCCCGCGGCTGCCGCTCCCCGCAAGGGGATAGCCGCGGAGGTGGGGACCGCCTCCTCATGGGGACGTATACCCAGCTCTCCACGTCGGATTCCGGGGCTCTCTGTCCTGCCAGAAGGCCCAGCTGGCCTGCGGGTCCTTAGAGTGGCAAAAACATCCGAAAACTGAGATTGAGGGTCCGGTGGGTGTCTGCACTTTTGTGCTGGGCACCCCAGGGAGGCCCGGGGGCTGGCTGGACAACGTGGTCTGCTGGGCTGGGGGGGGGGGTTTGGAGGAGCAACTGATGCCCTTTGCACTTTGGGTAGCAAGTGTCTGAGGTGTCTCTGGGCCCTGTGCCATGTGGGGGCGGGGGCGGGGGCGGGGTGGGAGGAGGAGGAGGAGGAGGAGGAGGAGGAGGAGGAGGAGGAGGAGGAGGAGGTGGGAAGGGCCGTGGCCTGCAGTGGTGTTCCCCGGGGTGGCACAGCATGTGGCTTCTTCCACAGGCTGCTTGGCCTGGGCTCCCTGCACCTGGGCCTTTGGAGGACTGGCCCTGTGCTTGCCAACACTTCCTGCAGGGACCCAGAGCTGGGAGGTTGCATCTCTCAGCCCTGGGTCGGGCAGAGCCCCAGCGGGCCATGCCCACAACCTCTCTCAGCAGGGGTCCCCCAGAAGGCTCCTTTGGGACCAGGATTCTCTTGCGGGTGACTCTTTAAGGTCTGGCCCCTGGATGGAGGGGCACCAGGAGTAGAGGAGCAGGAAGGGGAAGGGGGTGGCCATGCGAGGGGACACTTTCAGGCCAAGTCCCAGCTTCAGTCTGATCCTCCTGGGAACCCCGGGGTGGACATCACACCTCCTGGTTGCCCCGCTCTGAGACAAGGAGCCGGGCTTCGCATTCCCACAGCAGCCAGTCGTGGGCTGAGGACACCTGGGGCGTTGGGAACTCCCTGGCTTCTCCTTGGTTTAACATCTGGAGCTGCTTGTGAATTGTGCCGCCACACACACCCGAGTGCAGGTGTCTTCTGCACAGACTGCGGGCCTCGCTCTTCTGAGTGCCGCTAGCTCGCGACCCACCCACGGGTGAACCTGGTCAGGGTACTTTCTCTCAGGGGCAGACTCTGATCCGGGCGGGCTACCGGTGTCTCTGTTTGCTCCTTTCTTTCTTCCACTTCGGGAAAGGCTTCCTTACTGGGTGTGGAAATCTCTTATGCCTTTCCTCGCCTATTCTGTCAGCTCTAAAATTCTCTTTCGGTTGCCACCCTCACAGATGGATTAGGAAACTCTTTGCGGTGCACTCATTAGTGAAATGACCTCAATGACGCTGGAATCCAATATCTAATGGCCGATTTTTAGCGAGTCCACACGCCAGGGTGGTTGGGGTCCAGTGCAGCCCCGGCCAGGCCCAGGCCCCTTGGACTGGGCCACAGGAGGACACAGAGGAGGGTCCCGGCCCCCACGGTAGCGGTGCGGGCAGTTCTCCAAGGGCTTGGGTGTTTTCCAGAGGGAGGAGATGGAGGGGACTGATTTCTTCAGCGCCCCACAAACCACGCCACCCCACCCCACCCCACCCATGGGACACATCCCGAGAGAGAGAGAGACGCCCCATACACTGGCTCCCCTCCCCCGTGCGCTGTGCCCCAGCCCTGGCCCGGGGGAATAGGCGGCCGCCGGGCCACAGGGTGGGGGGCGCAGCTGAAAGGGGTTGTGGGGGAGGGCCGCCCCTGGCTGGGGTCAAAGGGCGAGCGCCCCGCCCCTCCCGCCCGTGCGCAGTCTGCGGCCCCGGCGCGCTGGGGGTGGGGGGCGGGGAGGTGAAGGAGGCCAGGCGAGGAGAGGAGGGGGGCTTGAAGGTCTCCACCTTGGCGGGTCCAGCCGTGGAGGCGCATCTTGTGTGAGTGTGAGTGAGTGAGTGAGTGTGAGTGTGAGTGTGTGTGTGTACAGAGACAGCCCCCAACCCCGGCCCGCCGCTCCCTGCCCGCCCCGCCTGTCACCCCCCGTCCCTCGGAGCCCGCGGGACCCGGCCGGCGAACTCAACAGGCCCGACCCGGCGCGGGGCCTGGGGCGGGAGGAGGCGGCGGGGAAGCGCAGAGAGGCTCGGCTTCTTGAGCGGGGCAGGGGCGCCCTCCGCCGTCCACGGCCACACCACCCCGAACGCGCCCGATCCCGTCTGGTCTCGGAAGCTAAGCAGGGTCGGGCCTGGTTAGAACTTGGATGGGAGACCGCCCGGTGTATACCGGGTGCCGTAGGCTTCTTCTTTTTTTTTTTTTGCCTCTGGTTCTGTCGCGTTTCTGGGAGTGCGGGGGCGGCCCGGGGTGGGGGTGACCCCCACCCTCAGCGCCCGCCGCGGTGCCTGGCGCCCCAGCCCGCACCGTTGGGCCTCCTCTTGTCCCGAGCCGTGACACCGCCGCCACGCGGCAGCATGCGTGGCTTCTGGACAGTCAGGTCTCAGACCAAAGGTCTGCTCTGTGGGAGCCGACACGCTGGAGGAAACCTTGAGAGTCTGAGAGGGGAGGGAGTTCCAGAAGAAGGCCAGGATGTCATTTTGAGGGAGTATGTGACCAGAACTCCTCCCGTTGCTTTTGGGGTTCTATGGGCTACACGTAGGAATCTTTGGTGGTGGCACCTGATGTTCGGGGATCCGGAGTCACACCCAGACCTGCTCCACAGGCCTCCTTTTACTTTTCTCTTCGGATTCATTTTTTTTTTTTTTTTTTGAGACAGAGTCTCGGTTTGTTGCCCAGGCTAGAGTGAGTGCCGTGGCGTCAGCCTAGCTCACAGCAACTTCAAACTCCTGGGCTCGAGTGATCCTTCTGCCTCAGCCTCCAGGGTAGCTGGGACTGCAGGCATGCGCCACCATGCCCCGCTAATTTTTTATATATATATCAGTTGGCCAATTAATTTCTTTCTATTTATAGTAGAGACGGGGTCTCGCTCTTGCTCAGGCTGGTTTTGAACTCCTGACCTTGAGCAATCCGCCCGCCTCGGCCTCCCAAGAGCTAGGATTACAGGCGTGAGCCACAGCGCCCGGCCGGATTCATTATTTTTAAAAAGTGTCTCTTATCTCTATTATTGCATTTTCTTTTCTCTCTCTTTTCAAGCAGATGATGGGAGTCCAAGTATTAAGGTGACATGTGTTGCCCGTGCCCCCCTCCCCCCCCCCCGTGTTCTTATTCATTTACCTCTCATGTTGTTCCAGCATATTGTGGGGGCACCAATGTTAAGGTCGGGTGCGTTGCCCTCTCCCAGCCTCCCCCCTCGGGTCAGAGCTTCAAGTGCGCCCATCCCCCAGTCGGTGCGTACCCACCCCATTCCTAATGGATGTGTATGCCCATCCCCTCCCCCCACCCGCCCGACACCCACCAGAAGAAGGTGATTCCTCTGTGTCCACTTAGGTGTCCATCGGTTCGTACCCATTTGCTGGTGAGCGCGAGCACGTGGTGCTCGTGTGTCCATTCTTGGGATACTTGGCTTACTGGAACGGGTTCCAGCTCTGGCCAGGAGAACCACGAGAGGTGCCCCCTCACCGCTGCTCCTCATAGCCGAATAGCACTCCGTGGTGTCCACGCGCCACATTTTATTTACCCACTCGTGGGTCGATGGGCACTCGGGTGGCTTCCAGGTCTTTGCGATTGTGACTTGTGCCCTGACACTAACCCTAACCCTTACCCAGCCCGTCTCCTCCACGGCCCCTGCCTGACTGACTCCTTCCCGCCCGGCCTATCACCTGTCACCGTCCTCTGCCCCTGCCTGACACGCTCGTCCCCGCCCGGGCCGTCACCGTCCTCGGCCCCTGCCTGACGGGGCTCCTCCGTCGCCTGGGCCTTCCAAGGGCTTGGTGTGGACGCTGGTTCCAGGACGCCCTCCCAGGAACCCGGTAGCAGGGCGGCCGCAGCGTCTCGTGCAACCCAACCGTCCGCCGGCTGGCCGCCGTCGCTAAGTGGCCTGCGGGGGACGTGCTCCCGCTGTGCCGTGGGGGCCCAGCCTGGTGTCTTCTCTGAGGCCCCGCGGCTGCCGCTCCCCGCAAGGGGATAGCCGCGGAGGTGGGGACCGCCTCCTCATGGGGACGTATACCCAGCTCTCCACGTCGGATTCCGGGGCTCTCTGTCCTGCCAGAAGGCCCAGCTGGCCTGCGGGTCCTTAGAGTGGCAAAAACATCCGAAAACTGAGATTGAGGGTCCGGTGGGTGTCTGCACTTTTGTGCTGGGCACCCCAGGGAGGCCCGGGGGCTGGCTGGACAACGTGGTCTGCTGGGCTGGGGGGGGGGTTTGGAGGAGCAACTGATGCCCTTTGCACTTTGGGTAGCAAGTGTCTGAGGTGTCTCTGGGCCCTGTGCCATGTGGGGGCGGGGGCGGGGTGGGAGGAGGAGGAGGAGGAGGAGGAGGAGGAGGAGGAGGTGGGAAGGGCCGTGGCCTGCAGTGGTGTTCCCCGGGGTGGCACAGCATGTGGCTTCTTCCACAGGCTGCTTGGCCTGGGCTCCCTGCACCTGGGCCTTTGGAGGACTGGCCCTGTGCTTGCCAACACTTCCTGCAGGGACCCAGAGCTGGGAGGTTGCATCTCTCAGCCCTGGGTCGGGCAGAGCCCCAGCGGGCCATGCCCACAACCTCTCTCAGCAGGGGTCCCCCAGAAGGCTCCTTTGGGACCAGGATTCTCTTGCGGGTGACTCTTTAAGGTCTGGCCCCTGGATGGAGGGGCACCAGGAGTAGAGGAGCAGGAAGGGGAAGGGGGTGGCCATGCGAGGGGACACTTTCAGGCCAAGTCCCAGCTTCAGTCTGATCCTCCTGGGAACCCCGGGGTGGACATCACACCTCCTGGTTGCCCCGCTCTGAGACAAGGAGCCGGGCTTCGCATTCCCACAGCAGCCAGTCGTGGGCTGAGGACACCTGGGGCGTTGGGAACTCCCTGGCTTCTCCTTGGTTTAACATCTGGAGCTGCTTGTGAATTGTGCCGCCACACACACCCGAGTGCAGGTGTCTTCTGCACAGACTGCGGGCCTCGCTCTTCTGAGTGCCGCTAGCTCGCGACCCACCCACGGGTGAACCTGGTCAGGGTACTTTCTCTCAGGGGCAGACTCTGATCCGGGCGGGCTACCGGTGTCTCTGTTTGCTCCTTTCTTTCTTCCACTTCGGGAAAGGCTTCCTTACTGGGTGTGGAAATCTCTTATGCCTTTCCTCGCCTATTCTGTCAGCTCTAAAATTCTCTTTCGGTTGCCACCCTCACAGATGGATTAGGAAACTCTTTGCGGTGCACTCATTAGTGAAATGACCTCAATGACGCTGGAATCCAATATCTAATGGCCGATTTTTAGCGAGTCCACACGCCAGGGTGGTTGGGGTCCAGTGCAGCCCCGGCCAGGCCCAGGCCCCTTGGACTGGGCCACAGGAGGACACAGAGGAGGGTCCCGGCCCCCACGGTAGCGGTGCGGGCAGTTCTCCAAGGGCTTGGGTGTTTTCCAGAGGGAGGAGATGGAGGGGACTGATTTCTTCAGCGCCCCACAAACCACGCCACCCCACCCCACCCCACCCATGGGACACATCCCGAGAGAGAGAGAGACGCCCCATACACTGGCTCCCCTCCCCCGTGCGCTGTGCCCCAGCCCTGGCCCGGGGGAATAGGCGGCCGCCGGGCCACAGGGTGGGGGGCGCAGCTGAAAGGGGTTGTGGGGGAGGGCCGCCCCTGGCTGGGGTCAAAGGGCGAGCGCCCCGCCCCTCCCGCCCGTGCGCAGTCTGCGGCCCCGGCGCGCTGGGGGTGGGGGGCGGGGAGGTGAAGGAGGCCAGGCGAGGAGAGGAGGGGGGCTTGAAGGTCTCCACCTTGGCGGGTCCAGCCGTGGAGGCGCATCTTGTGTGAGTGTGAGTGAGTGAGTGAGTGAGTGTGAGTGTGAGTGTGTGTGTGTACAGAGACAGCCCCCAACCCCGGCCCGCCGCTCCCTGCCCGCCCCGCCTGTCACCCCCCGTCCCTCGGAGCCCGCGGGACCCGGCCGGCGAACTCAACAGGCCCGACCCGGCGCGGGGCCTGGGGCGGGAGGAGGCGGCGGGGAAGCGCAGAGAGGCTCGGCTTCTTGAGCGGGGCAGGGGCGCCCTCCGCCGTCCACGGCCACACCACCCCGAACGCGCCCGATCCCGTCTGGTCTCGGAAGCTAAGCAGGGTCGGGCCTGGTTAGAACTTGGATGGGAGACCGCCCGGTGTATACCGGGTGCCGTAGGCTTCTTCTTTTTTTTTTTTTGCCTCTGGTTCTGTCGCCTTTCTGGGAGTGCGGGGGCGGCCCGGGGTGGGGGTGACCCCCACCCTCAGCGCCCGCCGCGGTGCCTGGCGCCCCAGCCCGCACCGTTGGGCCTCCTCTTGTCCCGAGCCGTGACACCGCCGCCACGCGGCAGCATGCGTGGCTTCTGGACAGTCAGGTCTCAGACCAAAGGTCTGCTCTGTGGGAGCCGACACGCTGGAGGAAACCTTGAGAGTCTGAGAGGGGAGGGAGTTCCAGAAGAAGGCCAGGATGTCATTTTGAGGGAGTATGTGACCAGAACTCCTCCCGTTGCTTTTGGGGTTCTATGGGCTACACGTAGGAATCTTTGGTGGTGGCACCTGATGTTCGGGGATCCGGAGTCACACCCAGACCTGCTCCACAGGCCTCCTTTTACTTTTCTCTTCGGATTCATTTTTTTTTTTTTTTTTTTGAGACAGAGTCTCGGTTTGTTGCCCAGGCTAGAGTGAGTGCCGTGGCGTCAGCCTAGCTCACAGCAACTTCAAACTCCTGGGCTCGAGTGATCCTTCTGCCTCAGCCTCCAGGGTAGCTGGGACTGCAGGCATGCGCCACCATGCCCCGCTAATTTTTTATATATATATCAGTTGGCCAATTAATTTCTTTCTATTTATAGTAGAGACGGGGTCTCGCTCTTGCTCAGGCTGGTTTTGAACTCCTGACCTTGAGCAATCCGCCCGCCTCGGCCTCCCAAGAGCTAGGATTACAGGCGTGAGCCACAGCGCCCGGCCGGATTCATTATTTTTAAAAAGTGTCTCTTATCTCTATTATTGCATTTTCTTTTCTCTCTCTTTTCAAGCAGATGATGGGAGTCCAAGTATTAAGGTGACATGTGTTGCCCGTGCCCCCCTCCCCCCCCCCGTGTTCTTATTCATTTACCTCTCATGTTGTTCCAGCATATTGTGGGGGCACCAATGTTAAGGTCGGGTGCGTTGCCCTCTCCCAGCCTCCCCCCTCGGGTCAGAGCTTCAAGTGCGCCCATCCCCCAGTCGGTGCGTACCCACCCCATTCCTAATGGATGTGTATGCCCATCCCCTCCCCCCACCCGCCCGACACCCACCCGAAGAAGGTGATTCCTCTGTGTCCACTTAGGTGTCCATCGGTTCGTACCCATTTGCTGGTGAGCGCGAGCACGTGGTGCTCGTGTGACCATTCTTGGGATACTTGGCTTACTGGAACGGGTTCCAGCTCTGGCCAGGAGAACCACGAGAGGTGCCCCCTCACCGCTGCTCCTCATAGCCGAATAGCACTCCGTGGTGTCCACGCGCCACATTTTATTTACCCACTCGTGGGTCGATGGGCACTCGGGTGGCTTCCAGGTCTTTGCGATTGTGACTTGTGCCCTGACACTAACCCTAACCCTTACCCAGCCCGTCTCCTCCACGGCCCCTGCCTGACTGACTCCTTCCCGCCCGGCCTATCACCTGTCACCGTCCTCTGCCCCTGCCTGACACGCTCGTCCCCGCCCGGGCCGTCACCGTCCTCGGCCCCTGCCTGACGGGGCTCCTCCGTCGCCTGGGCCTTCCAAGGGCTTGGTGTGGACGCTGGTTCCAGGACGCCCTCCCAGGAACCCGGTAGCAGGGCGGCCGCAGCGTCTAGTGCAACCCAACCGTCCGCCGGCTGGCCGCCGTCGCTAAGTGGCCTGCGGGGGACGTGCTCCCGCTGTGCCGTGGGGGCCCAGCCTGGTGTCTTCTCTGAGGCCCCGCGGCTGCCGCTCCCCGCAAGGGGATAGCCGCGGAGGTGGGGACCGCCTCCTCATGGGGACGTATACCCAGCTCTCCACGTCGGATTCCGGGGCTCTCTGTCCTGCCAGAAGGCCCAGCTGGCCTGCGGGTCCTTAGAGTGGCAAAAACATCCGAAAACTGAGATTGAGGGTCCGGTGGGTGTCTGCACTTTTGTGCTGGGCACCCCAGGGAGGCCCGGGGGCTGGCTGGACAACGTGGTCTGCTGGGCTGGGGGGGGGTTTGGAGGAGCAACTGATGCCCTTTGCACTTTGGGTAGCAAGTGTCTGAGGTGTCTCTGAGCCCTGCGCCATGTCGGGGGTGCGGGGTGGGAGGTCGGGGGGGTGGAGGAGCAGGAGGAGGAGGAGGAGGAGGTGGGAAGGGCCGTGGCCTGCAGTCGTCTTCCCGGGGTGGCTTCTTCCACAGGCTGCTTGGCCTGGGCTCCCTGCACCTGGGCCTTTGGAGGACTGGCCCTGTGCTTGCCAACGCTTCCCCTGCAGGGCCCCAGAGCTGGGAGGTTGCATCTCTCAGCCCTGGGTCGGGCAGAGCCCCAGCGGGCCATGCCCACAACCTCTCTCAGCACGGGTCCCCCAGAAGGCTCCTTTGGGACCAGAATTCTCTTGCGGGTGACTCTTTAAGGTCTGGCCCCTGGATGGAGGGGCACCAGGAGTAGAGGAGCAGGAAGGGGAAGGGGGTGGCCATGCGAGGGGACACTTTCAGGCCAAGTCCCAGCTTCAGCCTGATCCTCCTGGGAACCCCGGGGTGTACGTCACACCTCCTGGTTGTCCGGCTCTGAGACAAGGGCTCTGAGACAAGGAGCCGGGCTGCGCATTCCCCCAGCAGCCAGTCGTGGGCTGAGGACACCTGGGGCGTTGGGAACTCCCTGGCTTCTCCTTGGCTTAACATCTGGAGCTGCTTGTGAATCGTGCCGCCACACACACCCGAGTGCAGGTGTCTTCTGCACAGACTGCGGGCCTCGCTCTTCTGAATGCCGCTAGCTCGCCACCCACCCACGGGTGAACCTGGTCAGGGTACTTTCTCTCGGGGGCAGACTCTGATCCTGGCGGGCTACCGGTGTTTCTGTTTGCTCGTTTCTTTCTTCCATTTCGGGAAAGGCTTCCTTACTGGGTGTGGAAATCTCCTATGCCTTTCCTCGCCTATTCTGTCAGCTTTAAAATTCTCTTTCAGTTGCCACCCTCACAGATGGATTAGGAAACTCTTTCCGGTGCACTCATTAGTGAAATGACCTCAATGAAGCTGGAATCCAATATCTAATCGCCGATTTTTAGCGAGTCCACACGCCAGGGTGGTCGGGGTCCAATGCAGCCCCGGCCAGGCCCAGGCCCCTTGGACTGGGCCACAGGAGGACACAGAGGAGGGTCCCGGCCCCCCCCCCCCCCCCCCCCCCCCCCCCCCCGGTCGCGTTGCCGGCAGTTCTCCAAGGGCTTGGGCGTTTTCCAGAGGTAGGAGATGGAGGGGACTGATTTCTTCAGCGCCCCACAAACCACGCCACCCCACCCATGGGACACATCCCTAGAGAGAGAGAGAGACGCCGCATACACTCGCTCCCCTCCCCCATGCGCTGTGCCCCAGCCCGGGCCCGGGGGAATAGGCAGCAGCCCACCCACATGGTGAGGGGCCCAGCTGAAAGGGGTTGTCGGGGAGGGCGGCCCCTGCCTGGGGTCAAAGGGCGGGCGATCCGCGCGTGCGTAATGGGCGGCGGCGGCGGCGGGGGCGGCCAGGAGCTGGGGGTGGGGGGCGGGTAGGTGAAGGAGGCCAGGCGAGGAGAGGAAGGGGGCTGGAAGGTCTCCACCTTGGCGAGTCCAGCCGTGGAGGCGCATCTTGTGTGAGTGTGAGTGTGTCAGTGTGTGTGTGTGTGTGTATAGAGAGAGACAGCCCCCCACCCCGGCCCGCCGCTCCCTGCCCGCCCCGCCCCGCCCCGCCCCGCCTGTCACCCCCGTCCCTCGGAGCCCGCCGGACCCGGCCGGTGAACTCAACAGGCCCGGCCCGGTGCGGGTCAGCGCCGGCGCGGGGCCTGGGGCGGGAGGAGGCGGCGGGGAAGCGCAGAGAGGCTGGGCTTCTTGAGCGGGGCAGGGGCGCCCTCCGCCGTCTAGGGCCACACCACCCTGAACGCGCCCGATCTCGTCTGGTCTCGGAAGCTAAGCAGGGTCGGGCCCGGTTAGTACTTGGATGGGAGACCGCCTGGGAATACCGGGTGCCGTAGGCTTCTTCTTTTTTTTTTTTTTTTTTTCGTTTTGCCTCTTGTTCTGTCCCCTCTCTGGGAGCGAGGCGGCGGCCCGGGGTGGGGGTCACCCCCACCCTCAGCGCCCGCCGCGGTGCCTGGCGCCCCAGCCCGCACCGTGGGGCCTCCTCTTGTCCCAAGCCGCGACACCGCCGTCACGCGGCAGCATGCGTGGCTTCTGGACTGTCAGGTCTCAGACCAAAGGTCTGCTCTGTGGGAACCGACACGCTGGAGGAAACCTTGAGAGTCTGAGAGGGGAGGGAGTTCCAGAAGAAGGCCAGGATGTCATTTTGAGGGAGTATGTGACCAGAACTCGTCCCGTTGCTTTTGGGGTTCTATGGGCTACACGTAGGAATCTTTGGTGGTGGCACCTGATGTTGGGGGATCCGGAGTCACACCCAGACCTGCTCCACAGGCCTCCTTTTACTTTTCTCTTCGGATTCATTATTTTTAAAAAGTGTCTCTTATCTCTATGATTGCATTTTCTTTTCTCTCTCTTTTCAAGCAGATGATGGGAGTCCAAGTATTAAGGTGACATGTGTTGCCCGTGCCCCCCTCCCCCCTGTGTTCTTATTCATTTACCTCTGATGTCGTTCCAGCGTATTGTGGGGGTACCAATGTTAAGGTCGGGTACGTTGCCCTCTCCCAGCCTCCCCCCTCGGGTCAGAGCCTCAAGTGCGCCCATGCCCCAGTCGGTGCGCACCCACCCCATTCCTAATGGAGGTGTATGCCCATCCCCTCCCCCCACCCGCCCGACACCCACCCGATGAAGGTGATTCCTCTGTGTCCACTTAGGTGTCCATCGGTTCGTACCCATTTGCTGGTGAGCGCGAGCACGTGGTGCTCGTGTGTCCATTCTTGGGCTACCTGGCTTACTGGAACGGGTTCCAGCTCTGGCCAGGAGAACCACGAGAGGTGCCCTCTCACCGCTGCTCCTCCTAGCTGAATAGCACTCCGTGGTGTCCACGCGCCACATTTCATTTACGCACTCGTGGGTCGATGGGCACTCGGGTCGCTTCCAGGTCTTTGCGATTGTGACTTGTGCCCTGACTCTAACCCTAACCCTTACCCAGCCCGTCTCCTCCTCGGCCCCTGCCTGACTGACTCCTTCCCGCCCGGCCTGTCACCTGTCACCGTCCTCTGCCCCTGCCTGACACGCCCCTCCCCGCCCGGGCCGTCACCGTCCTCGGCCCCTGCCTGACGGGGCTCCTCCGTTGCCTGGGCCTTCCAAGGGCTTGGTGTGGACGCTGGTTCCAGGACGCCCTCCCAGGAACCCGGTAGCAGGGCGGCCGCAGCGTCTCGCGCCACCCAACTGTCCGCCGGCCGGCGGCCGGCGCTAAGTGGCCTGCGGGGGACGTGCCCCCACTGTGGGGCGGGCGCCCAGCCTGGTGTCTTCTCTGAGGCCCCGTGGCTGCTTTTCCCCCCCGCAAGGGGAGAGCCGCGGAGGTGGGGACCGCCTCCTCCTGGGGACGTACACCCAGCTCTCCACGTCGGATTCCGGGGCTCTCTGTCCTGCCAGAAGGCCCAGCTGGCCTGCGGGTCCTTAGAGTGGCAAAAACATCCGAAAACTGAGATTGAGGGTCCGGTGGTTGTCTGCACTTTTGTGCTGGGCACCCCAGAGAGGCCCGGGGGCTGGCTGGACAACGCGGTCTGCTGGGCAGGGGGGGGGGTTTGGAGGAGCAACTGATGCCCTTTGCACTTTGGGTAGCAAGTGTCTGAGGTGTCTCTGAGCCCTGCGCCATGTCGGGGGGGGGGTGGGGGGGTGGGAGGTCGGGGGGGGGGGTGGAGGAGCAGGAGGAGGAGGAGGAGGAGGTGGGAAGGGCCTTGGCCGGCAGTCGTGTTCCCGGGGTGGCTTCTTCCACAGGCTGCTTGGCCTGGGCTCCCTGCACCTGGGCCTTTGGAGGACTGGCCCTGTGCTTGCCAACGCTTCCCCTGCAGGGACCCAGAGCTGGGAGGTTGCATCTCTCAGCCCTGGGTCGGGCAGAGCCCCAGCGGGCCATGCCCACAACCTCTCTCAGCACGGGTCCCCCAGAAGGCTCCTTTGGGACCAGGATTCTCTTGCGGGTGACTCTTTAAGGTCTGGCCCCTGGATGGAGGGGCACCAGGAGTAGAGGAGCAGGAAGGGGAAGGGGGTGGCCATGCGAGGGGACACTTTCAGGCCAAGTCCCAGCTTCAGCCTGATCCTCCTGGGAACCCCGGGGTGTACGTCACACCTCCTGGTTGTCCCGCTCTGAGACAAGGGCTCTGAGACAAGGAGCCGGGCTGCGCATTCCCCCAGCAGCCAGTCGTGGGCTGAGGACACCTGGGGCGTTGGGAACTCCCTGGCTTCTCCTTGGCTTAACATCTGGAGCTGCTTGTGAATCGTGCCGCCACACACACCCGAGTGCAGGTGTCTTCTGCACAGACTGCGGGCCTCGCTCTTCTGAATGCCGCTAGCTCGCCACCCACCCACGGGTGAACCTGGTCAGGGTACTTTCTCTCGGGGGCAGACTCTGATCCTGGCGGGCTACCGGTGTTTCTGTTTGCTCGTTTCTTTCTTCCATTTCGGGAAAGGCTTCCTTACTGGGTGTGGAAATCTCCTATGCCTTTCCTCGCCTATTCTGTCAGCTTTAAAATTCTCTTTCAGTTGCCACCCTCACAGATGGATTAGGAAACTCTTTCCGGTGCACTCATTAGTGAAATGACCTCAATGAAGCTGGAATCCAATATCTAATCGCCGATTTTTAGCGAGTCCACACGCCAGGGTGGTCGGGGTCCAATGCAGCCCCGGCCAGGCCCAGGCCCCTTGGACCGGGCCACAGGAGGACACAGAGGAGGGTCCCGGCCCCCACGGTCGCGTTGCCGGCAGTTCTCCAAGGGCTTGGGCGTTTTCCAGAGGTAGGAGATGGAGGGGACTGATTTCTTCAGCGCCCCACAAACCACGCCACCCCACCCCACCCATGGGACACATCCCCAGAGAGAGACGCCCCATACACTGGCTCCCCTCCCCCTTGCGCTGTGCCCCAGCCCTGGCCCGGGGGAATAGGCGGCAGCCCACCCACAGGGCGAGGGGGGGCGCAGCTGAAAGGGGTTGTCGGGGAGGGCGGCCCCTGGCTGGGGTCAAAGGGCGAGCGTCCCGCGCGTGCGCAGTCAGCGGTGGCGACGCGCTGGGGGTGGGCAGCGGGTAGGTGAAGGAGGCCGGGGGAGGAGACGAGGGGGGCTGGAAGGGCTCCACCTTGGCGAGTCCAGCCATGGAGGCGCATCTCGTGTGAGTGTGAGTGAGTGTGAGTGTGTGTGTGTGTGTATAGAGAGACAGCCCCCCACCCCGCCCCGCCCCGCCCCTCCCCGCCCGTCACCCCCTTCCGTCCCTGGGAGCCCATGGGGCCTGGGGCGGGAGGAGGCGGCGGGGAAGCGCAGAGAGGCTCGGCTTCTTGAGGGGGGCAGGGGGGCCCTCCGCTGTCTAGGGCCACACCACCTGAACGCGCCTGATCTCGTCTGATCTCGGAAGCTAAGCAGGTTGGGGCCTGGTTAGTACATGGATGGGAGACCGCCTGGGTATACCGGGTGCCACAGGCTTCTTCTTCTTCTTTTTTTTTTTTTGCCTCTTGTTCTGTCCCCTTTCTGTGAGCGCGGCGGCGGCCCGGGGTGGGGGTGACCCCCACCCTCGGCGCCCGCCGTGGTGCCTGGCGCGCCAGCCCTCACCGTGGGGCCTCCTCTTGTCCCAAGCCGCGACACCGCCACCACCCGGCAGCATGCGTGGCATCTGGACTCTCAGGTCTCAGACCAAAGGTCTGGCACCCTGTCTGACCGTCCCCCATGGGTGTGTGGACACACCCTGATCGACACAGCGCACGGCCTGCCCATCTCCC
>NC_134106.1:114864240-114866740 GCF_040939455.1 Microcebus murinus | reverse complement strand
GGTTAGGGTTAGGGTTAGGGTTAGGGTTAGGGTTAGGGTTAGGGTTAGGGTTAGGGTTAGGGTTAGGGTTAGGGTTAGGGTTAGGGTTAGGGTTAGGGTTAGGGTTAGGGTTAGGGTTAGGGTTAGGGTTAGGGTTAGGGTTAGGGTTAGGGTTAGGGTTAGGGTTAGGGTTAGGGTTAGGGTTAGGGTTAGGGTTAGGGTTAGGGTTAGGGTTAGGGTTAGGGTTAGGGTTAGGGTTAGGGTTAGGGTTAGGGTTAGGGTTAGGGTTAGGGTTAGGGTTAGGGTTAGGGTTAGGGTTAGGGTTAGGGTTAGGGTTAGGGTTAGGGTTAGGGTTAGGGTTAGGGTTAGGGTTAGGGTTAGGGTTAGGGTTAGGGTTAGGGTTAGGGTTAGGGTTAGGGTTAGGGTTAGGGTTAGGGTTAGGGTTAGGGTTAGGGTTAGGGTTAGGGTTAGGGTTAGGGTTAGGGTTAGGGTTAGGGTTAGGGTTAGGGTTAGGGTTAGGGTTAGGGTTAGGGTTAGGGTTAGGGTTAGGGTTAGGGTTAGGGTTAGGGTTAGGGTTAGGGTTAGGGTTAGGGTTAGGGTTAGGGTTAGGTTAGGGTTAGGGTTAGGGTTAGGGTTAGGGTTAGGGTTAGGGTTAGGGTTAGGGTTAGGGTTAGGGTTAGGGTTAGGGTTAGGGTTAGGGTTAGGGTTAGGGTTAGGGTTAGGGTTAGGGTTAGGGTTAGGGTTAGGGTTAGGGTTAGGGTTAGGGTTAGGGTTAGGGTTAGGGTTAGGGTTAGGGTTAGGGTTAGGGTTAGGGTTAGGGTTAGGGTTAGGGTTAGGGTTAGGGTTAGGGTTAGGGTTAGGGTTAGGGTTAGGGTTAGGGTTAGGGTTAGGGTTAGGGTTAGGGTTAGGGTTAGGGTTAGGGTTAGGGTTAGGGTTAGGGTTAGGGTTAGGGTTAGGGTTAGGGTTAGGGTTAGGGTTAGGGTTAGGGTTAGGGTTAGGGTTAGGGTTAGGGTTAGGGTTAGGGTTAGGGTTAGGGTTAGGGTTAGGGTTAGGGTTAGGGTTAGGGTTAGGGTTAGGGTTAGGGTTAGGGTTAGGGTTAGGGTTAGGGTTAGGGTTAGGGTTAGGGTTAGGGTTAGGGTTAGGGTTAGGGTTAGGGTTAGGGTTAGGGTTAGGGTTAGGGTTAGGGTTAGGGTTAGGGTTAGGGTTAGGGTTAGGGTTAGGGTTAGGGTTAGGGTTAGGGTTAGGGTTAGGGTTAGGGTTAGGGTTAGGGTTAGGGTTAGGGTTAGGGTTAGGGTTAGGGTTAGGGTTAGGGTTAGGGTTAGGGTTAGGGTTAGGGTTAGGGTTAGGGTTAGGGTTAGGGTTAGGGTTAGGGTTAGGGTTAGGGTTAGGGTTAGGGTTAGGGTTAGGGTTAGGGTTAGGGTTAGGGTTAGGGTTAGGGTTAGGGTTAGGGTTAGGGTTAGGGTTAGGGTTAGGGTTAGGGTTAGGGTTAGGGTTAGGGTTAGGGTTAGGGTTAGGGTTAGGGTTAGGGTTAGGGTTAGGGTTAGGGTTAGGGTTAGGGTTAGGGTTAGGGTTAGGGTTAGGGTTAGGGTTAGGGTTAGGGTTAGGGTTAGGGTTAGGGTTAGGGTTAGGGTTAGGGTTAGGGTTAGGGTTAGGGTTAGGGTTAGGGTTAGGGTTATGGGTTAGGGTTAGGGTTAGGGTTAGGGTTAGGGTTAGGGTTAGGGTTAGGGTTAGGGTTAGGGTTAGGGTTAGGGTTAGGGTTAGGGTTAGGGTTAGGGTTAGGGTTAGGGTTAGGGTTAGGGTTAGGGTTAGGGTTAGGGTTAGGGTTAGGGTTAGGGTTAGGGTTAGGGTTAGGGTTAGGGTTAGGGTTAGGGTTAGGGTTAGGGTTAGGGTTAGGGTTAGGGTTAGGGTTAGGGTTAGGGTTAGGGTTAGGGTTAGGGTTAGGGTTAGGGTTAGGGTTAGGGTTAGGGTTAGGGTTAGGGTTAGGGTTAGGGTTAGGGTTAGGGTTAGGGTTAGGGTTAGGGTTAGGGTTAGGGTTAGGGTTAGGGTTAGGGTTAGGGTTAGGGTTAGGGTTAGGGTTAGGGTTAGGGTTAGGGTTAGGGTTAGGGTTAGGGTTAGGGTTAGGGTTAGGGTTAGGGTTAGGGTTAGGGTTAGGGTTAGGGTTAGGGTTAGGGTTAGGGTTAGGGTTAGGGTTAGGGTTAGGGTTAGGGTTAGGGTTAGGGTTAGGGTTAGGGTTAGGGTTAGGGTTAGGGTTAGGGTTAGGGTTAGGGTTAGGGTTAGGGTTAGGGTTAGGGTTAGGGTTAGGGTTAGGGTTAGGGTTAGGGTTAGGGTTAGGGTTAGGGTTAGGGTTAGGGTTAGGGTTAGGGTTAGGGTTAGGGTTAGGGTTAGGGTTAGGGTTAGGGTTAGGGTTAGGGTTAGGGTTAGGGTTAGGGTTAGGGTTAGGGTTAGGGTTAGGGTTAGGGTTAGGGTTAGGGTTAGGGTTAGGGTTAGGGTTAGGGTTAGGGTTAGGGTTAGGGTTAGGGTT